>NC_142520.1:56406257-56593757 GCF_964205215.1 Stylophora pistillata | reverse complement strand
ATCAGGATCGCATCGGGAGACGTTCTATACGTCGTGCAAATGAAAATTAGTTACTGAATTCTAATGCCGGGTACTTTCAAATGTCATCAGTACGGAAAAATAATTTCTTTGGCGACCAATCTTGAACTTTGGTCGCATCAATTCCAAAGTCTATTTGGTAAATTTTATATGTGAAAAATGTGCAAATGTCTGCTGGTAAAAAAAAATATCTTCGGTGCTGCACGAGCTACTGAACTCCAGCGGGTCATGCGCGGGAGTGAGTGTGCCATGTGACTGTCGATTGATCTAGGGAGGGGAAGGAAACACGATAACCACCTTAGTTTTCACCAATAAATACAAACCCTTTGAGAGGAACTTTTATTGAAGTATTTTATTACTTGTGTAATTTTTCATGCTGTTTATCATAGTCTACTAAGTAAGAAGCCTTCAAAATGATGAATTAACGTTTTTTAGTTTTCTAAATCCCGTTAGAATTTTTTATGACATTTGATTCAACAGGTCTGTGTTAAGTAGTTTCGTGAAACACTTCAACTTCATCAGGTTGAAAATAATAACTTCCTGCCAGGAATGATCGGGCGAAGGAGCTGCCAGAACTGTGGCCAGATGGTGGACTGTAGGTGAATCCAAGGTCTGAGTTAGAATTTGAGTTGGATGAGGCGTAGTTGGAAATGTGAATATCGTGTCCTCCACCAAATGTGGGTCCATAGCTAGAACAACTGTATATGGAATAGCTCCTATGATAACTATATTGCCCTTGTTGGGTCAGTTTCACTGGTCCCCAGCTTGGCTTGTTAACCAATGAGAACAAAAAGGCGCTTGAAGTGTACTGGTATCCACATCTAGAAGCTGAATGATTAGTAGATAATTCAAAATGTTATTCAACTGTCGTTTCCTTTTAAGGGAGCAAACACTTATAATCTTTGATTAGCAAACTTTCATCACGTCACTGAGGTTTCCAGAAAGGTCCAAACTTAGATTGGTGCAGGTGCAGGTGCAGTTCCGCCTTATTTAGGTTGTTCCAATCTTTTGCTGAGTGATAACACACTCTCTGTTTACCTCAATTTTTGGTTGCAAGGGTTAGTCTAAGTATGATCCTATTTCTTGTGTTATATTTATGAACGTCCCTGTTGGCTAGTGGCTCCAATGAGTGATCCGTGAGGCCATTAATACACTTATAACCATACTGATATATAGCGATGATAAAATCTACGTTGTTCAAGGTTGAGCCACTTTAATTTTACGAGGGCATAAGTAGCTGACGAATAAAGTGGTCTGTTCAGGAACGAGCCGTTGATTAACTTTAGAAATTACATACTCTACATGATCTGACTACATGAAATCTGAGGACAACAACTCCTCAATACTTAGACCTATTTACGCTGTCAAACTCACAATCAAAAGAAGATAGAGACGATGAGGATATATGAAGTAAAATTCTATTGCTTCCAATCAACCAGGATTTTGTCTTAGAAAGGTTCAAGGCAAGTTTGTTCGCTTTTAGCCACAATGCTACGTTGTTGAAGTCTGCATTCAATTTTCTCTCCAGTTCGCAAGGTTTTTTTTCCGAAGCAGTAAAATAACGGTTTCGTCAGCATATAATGATACCTTGGGGTGTTTAATAGCAGTAGGTAGCTCGTTAATATACACAAGGAACAATAACGGTCCCAAGATGCTTCCTTGTGGAATTCCGAAAGTAACAGGAAGGGCTTTGGATAGTTTATTTTCACAAGAGGTTTGCTGATTCAGATTACTTAGATACTAAGAACACCACTGCAGAGACCGGGGAGACGATTTGGACATCAAGATCCCATGATCGACTGTATCGAACGTCTTTGTAAGATCCAGAAATACAACAACACAAATGTTCCCTTTTTCCAAATTTAACAAGACTTCATCGGCAAAGCCAGAGAATGCAGTGGTTGTTAAACGCTTACAAAGAATATCAAATTGCTTGTTTGAAAGTAAATTATTTGAATCAAGGTATTCGTACAGCTGAGAGGATTACACTCTCTAAGATCTTGCTGAAAGAGCGTAAAATTGAAATAGGGCGATAATTTGTTGGGTTTGTTCCTGATATGAATAAAGCTGTCACTTTAGAACACTTCCATATCCAAGGAAACTTCCCTGTGCGCATAGACAGATTATTTAACTTTGTGATGAAATAACTGAATTCAAGCTTCACTCAAAAGCCTTGTCCTGCTTATGGACAACCGCTTCGCAAATTTCATGTAATTGGAACAATCCACAGTGACCATCAATTGACAATGAAGTATGAGCTACAAATGATATTTTCTCAGCTAAAATCCGTCCCGAAGGAGAATAAGAATTCAAGGCAGAAGCGATTGAACGTGGATTTGTATGATGAACTCCGTCAGCGATCATGCATTGTGGAATCAATGACTTGCTTTTACGAGATTACGCTTCGTTTAAAGCAATCATCGCTTCACATCTGCATTTCAAATTTTCAGAGACGCTAATATAATTTAGAGAATTTTATTCTATATTATCGTGTGCAAAGGATATCATCTTAGGCCACGAGTCATCATCAATATCATTCTAAATATCTCATTTACCCGATTAACGCCGCTTATTAAATTTTTAACGTTTATATTTAGCGCCTGTAGTCATGGGCGGCGTTTATTCGATGGCGGTGCGCGTTTATTTTCAAATCATATTTCTTGACTCATTGACCCAATTGCAGTAAAACATTCGCAAATATCATGTAAAATGGAAATATTTCCACGACCATTTGCCTGAAAATACCGAGAATCGGCCTAGGGGTGGAATATCGAATTTCACCCTGTTTGGCCCTAGGAAGCCCGGAGGAACACAATCCCTGAAATGACATTAGAAGCTTCAGTTGCCTTTCACTTTCTTCAAAATTTAGAAATTTTTAAATTCACCTGCCGTGGTTGAAACTTGGTACAGGTCCTGTTTGAACATATCCCTCGCCTCTTTCGCGCATCGCTCTAGTAACTGATGAGTCAAATAATTCATCTGGCGGCAATTTGTTTTTCACAATTATGCAGAAATAGATGCTCGTTGAAAACGTGAACTTAAAAGGCACTCGAAAGTGAACGGCATGATGAGTGTTTATTACTTCTGAGACACTGTTATAAAACACAGTTCAGTATTCCTGATCTAATATGCCATGGACCCCATTGTACTGTTTTTTTTTTTTGTTTTGTTTTGTTTGAGTGATTGTTTGTTTGTTTGTTTGTTTTTTTTTTCAAGCTAGAAACCAGATGCGCTCGTAGATTTTAATTTAAGCGAGGAGAAAAGGCAAGCAAATTCCATGGGTTATGCACTTACTCCATGATAAGCTGTTGTATCCACCAAATATGTATTTTCCCACACGGACAATGGTCACTGTTGGCCCTTTGCTGTCACACAATGAGTGGAAGGTAGAGGCAGCCCAACCATCCACTGATGCTCTCCAGCAGCGCTTCCAGTAAGAGGACTGGCTCTGCACAACAGGGCTTAACCAACTGCTCAGGGATCCAAGATAATTGTCATCGTTTGCCAATATTGCCGAATATCCCAGGCCTTAAAACAGGAAATAAGTATTATTTCACCGTTGACACCCAATTTTTTTCATTGCCATAACATTTTTACATGTTATTGTGTAAAGAAGATATGGAACACTAACACAACAAAAGCAAACAACTGAACATTAGAGAAATCGATGGTGACGCAGAGCATAAACCACTGAGGCTCCTGAGACAGGAAACTTGTCCACTTCTGCGAAGCGTTATATGAATCAGTACAATAGGAAATGCGGAGAATTTGAACTCGGTTGTCACGTACAGAATACACTTTTCACGTATTCAAAAACAAAATGAAAAACAATCTTATCTTCCATAACTATTTTTTGAGACAGATAAAACGTTCAGAAGAGATTTTGAAATCAGTTCTTTTCCTATCAAAATTTGAAAAGAAAGCCAGAGTTCGGTTAAAATCTCGAGGTACGAACACCAAACTTTCACTTCCCTGCTTTACCGACAGTTTTTTGTAAACTTAACATACTTCCATTCCTAAACTTTTTTGGGTGTAAAGGGCTACAAAAATGCATTTCAAGCTGTTTTTCAACACATCTCACCTGCATAGCTGTGATAACAGTCAAATCCATCTCCAACGTATCCAGCTTTACACTTACACTTGTACGAGCCACATTCATTTGTACACGTGGCCAGCTTGTGACAATAATTCAGATCATGTTGGCATTCATCTAAGTCTAGTAATGGAATAAAATGGAGCAGCGAACAAAGGCTGATAGTTTCGAAAGAAACTGTTTGGGGCTGCGTCGGTGGAAGTAACGCAATAATTTGGATATATGAACAAAGTTGAAATGGTAAATTGGCCACCGTAACGATTATAAAAGCTGACGTTTCGAGCGTTAGCCCTTCGTCGGAGCAGTGAACACTCTTTTAACACCGAAGAAACAAAAAAGGTTAAGTAAGGCCCTCGCACTTAATTACCCATATTACTGACGGAGCGTATTTCCGTAACCTGAACCGATTAGGAGTATCGCTGATATCCATGCCTCCCACTCCCCCTTAAAAGACCTTAGAAAGTTCTGAAGTCAGTTTTCCTGATAGACTGGTGGTTCCTAAAACTACAGCACAGTGGTCCATTCTGAGTCTCACATCAGACCAGTCACCAGTCCACCCCGATAACTATTACACTAAAACATCTGACTGTACAGCTGGACCTCGGAACAAGAGGGTTAAATTTGAGTCTCACAATAGAATCATTGTGTTCTTTGACATGGTTAAGGATACAGTAGACCTTCGCAGGTGTTTTTCGCTAAAAAAAATTGTTACCGCGCTATTTAAAGCGTAACCACCATAAACTATATATCAATGGAAGGGTTATGAAATGTGCTTTCCAGCTTTAACCCAGGGGCTTTTTTCCATTCTACGTGTAACTCTACTCATTATTTCACTAACTGCTACGATATACACGTGAAACTGACAAGCGAAGATGTTTATGCGACTACTACTACCCCGTATGTTCTGCCGCAAAAAAATGACACGGGAGTCATGTGTTGTCACAATACAATTGACTTTTCCCACTTTGGTGGCTAAAAGAATTCAGTTCGAAAAAATGTTTCTGTGAACAAATTGAGTGCATTTCAATATGTTAAAATATATATTTTTTTAAACTGTAGTTGAAATAGTAATGCTTTGTTTGGAGTGTAATAAAAAATATGTTGTCAAAATTTCGCTTGCGAAGGTCTACCGTATCCTTAAGCGAGATACCCAGCTTTCTCAGTAACTCTCCATCAAAAAGTAAGAATTGTTATCAGTGAACTGTCCCGCAAAGAAACGTGGCAAAATGCAAGGACATATGTGATGGACTGACATCTTGTGCGGGAGGGAAAGAATGTTACAAGTTGCTTGACGTGTCCAAAACCAGGATAAGGCCAGACATAACTGGATCAGAACGAAAGTGCCATTGTAAAACATCAGCTGTGTTTGCTCATGAAAAGGACACCTTAAAAACTTCATTCAATATGTTTGACTCACCTTTTTTACAAGTAAACTGATGACAACCACTACACTGCACGTCGTTCCACTCATAGCTGTATTTCACACCAAGTGCGTGCACACAATCTTCTTCTTTGAAGTTATTTGGCTGATTTTTCGTCCAGGCTGTAAAGTTTCCATGTCCACGATCCGCCCAAGTAAAGTCTCCCTCTGTTGATCTGTCATTCAAACCCAACCAGGATTTATCTCCATTATGGCGATGTTGAATGTAAACATTTTCTTCATTGTTGTTGACATCAACAAGGACTGAGTTTTCTTGTCTACATTTTGTGACAGCTGTGGTCCAGTTTGCACAGGTATCACTTGTGTAGTAACAGAATCCATTGAAGTAGCTCCATCCGGGATTGCAGATGTCTGGAAATAAATGTTCGTGATTTAATCTTGTAAAGAGTAACCGAAATTTATTATCCACCTACACTCCGCAGAGTAAAAATAACGCCCAAAACGAGTAAAAGTGTCACACGGTATTTGTACTCCGGAGAACCGGTTAGACAGGTTTTCTCGCATCGAGCAAGCGACGAATTGGATCATCGCCCAGAATACTATTGTCTTTCGTGACATGTACTTGCAGTGCCCATTTAATCAGCGGGCAGCATAATAATTTGCATATCCTGAACCAGTCGGATGTGATTGGTCAGCAGGTAAAGCTTTGGGAATACACGAGTCTCTTTGCAGATTTGAGCTGCTGTCAATCAAACGGTTGGATGCGTAAAGTAAATCCCAAGGTGATATAAAGTGAACAATAACACTAATTAACAATAGCCACGCTCTTAACAAAACGTTTAGCAAATTCGTTTGCAGCGGATTCTTAGAAAGACTGACAGACTCCCGTTGGTTAAAATGTTTTCTGAATTATAAAAATTAGTATCATGAAAATAGAAAAATTTAGAAAATAGTATCGTAAAGAATAGGCGGTTTAAAAAGTGTAAGTCGCGATCAGGCGGTTTTCGAGGGCGAAAGGCCTGCGGTTGCGGACTGACAACAAAGAAACGCCTGATTGAAGGTTATAAAAAGCGGTGCTCAGAAAGCTAGCTAATCTGTGGTCAAGTGAAATTTTATTTTCATTCAATCTTTGTCTTAAATGTGGTTTTGGCGCGCCCCCGTACTAAAGAGAATAAGGAGCGCGAAAAAATGGCCTTTTCACAGTTTTATAGAGAGCGCGATGTGCGGGTCACTCGCTTGAACTTCAAGTTGACACTTGTGTTGTCATACTCCACTAAAAAATTTTGATGGCTAAACAGGGCTTTTCTTCCTTGTTTATCCGTATTGACGGTAGTAAAAGCATATCACACACTTGCACTTCACAATCGCGCTTTTTTTGAAGTTACCAAAAAAAACAGGCGGACAATTTCAATCATTTTTCTAGCGACGGAGAGTCGGAATGGCTGGCGAATATTTATCCAAAAAACACAACAACGCGCCAATTCCGTTCCGCTTCACATACTTCTGTCACGCACTCCCCGTAAATAAATATCCGCGAAGTTCGCCGGCACTGAAATAACAATCTGGGGTTCTGTCCTGGTGTACCGGTTTACAAGGGAATAACCATTGTTCTTTCTTTGTTTAGGAGTTATCGGTTAGCTATTGTGTATTGTTTGGTCTTTTGTATTGGCTCTTGTGAACCGGTACACGAGGACAGAACCCAATTTGGCGTGTTGTACGATAAATAATATATTAGACGTTTTGTCGTGTCCTATCGCTGAGAATTTTTACTAGTTATTTGTATTTTGACGAGGCGGTAGGGCTCGTCAAAATACGGCACAACTCGTAAAAAATACTCAACGATACTCGACAGCAAAACGTCTAATACGATATATGTATTCATATGTGACAAAGCTTACTAAATGATCTGCGTCTCCTCCGTCTAAATATTGATGAAATCTAACCCGCAAAGTTTAGTTGCATACCGACCTGTAAGGACCGCATAACTCACTGACATAGGATCATATCTGGTCCCGTACAGTTCCTTAACACAGATTCTAAATCCAGACACATTCATATTCTGCAAAAAAATTCGAAGTTTATTATTTAAATGAATTCTATATTTCCCTCTCTGTCGAGTTATTGTCCTCTACAACATTTTTCGCAAGGATATTGAAAGCGGGAAAAAATAAAAAGGGTAAAGGCTAATAGTTTGTTTTGGATGATATTTGATAATCAAGCATCTGTTTTCAAGCCGATTCTTTTAAAGTCTACTGTAAAATGCTTTTTACCTCAATCCAAGTAGAAATGCCATTATGAGCTGGTGGCAAGTTTCCACTCGCTGTTGTGCTGTGATTGGCTGATATTTGGACAGATGGCGTCGCATTGTAACTTCGTGTAAAGTGTACAAGCTGTCAGTAAGATGAAAAACAGATACTGAAGGAAATTCTTGAATAACTGTTTCCTTGAGCATCATCATTAATTACTCTAATTTTCTATAACCGCAGGGCTCGACTCAGACTTAGGCTGTACACTTACCTCGCAGTAAGCGTTGTTGTCTTCATCTGTTGGTGGATTCGTATTTGGAAAGTTTACAGAGCCATGCTCAGTGAAGAGTGGCTTGTGCAACTTAGCAAATGCAAACCAGGTCTGTAAAGAACCAGTGCAAAAAACAAAACTTGCTTCTAGTGAGTACCATAACGCAAATTCAATGAGTTAAAATGATTTCACACAGTAAAAGATCTTAAAAGTGAATGAATAAAATTGTAATGGAATGAAACTAAGAGAATTCTAATCTAATTTGAGTACAAATGCAAAGATCCAAGCGTGTTACTGAGGAAAGCCGATACCTTGGTGAGCCTTGAGAAAATAACCCTAATCTCAGAGCTTCATCTATTTTTCAACAGAGATAAAGCACATCACATACCACATAAATGTCCTGATGCTTGCCGTCAAAGTTTTGTAGTTCCCGCAAACAAGCCTTGAACGAGTCCTTGGTTACATCTTCTGTCCAGATCAACGCAGCGTCGTGTTCCTTTCCACTTCTTTGGTGATCAGATGTCACAAGAACAACTGGTGAATCCTTAAACTTGTCCTAAACACATGAAAATAAACATTTTCATCACAAATCTGACTACATTTTAGCAGTTTTTTTAAATTGAGTTTGGTCTGCATTGATCTTTACAAAGTCATCTGAATCATTAGTAATTTGCAGTGGGGTCAAATATTAAAATGATATCAAGTTATAGTGAATTGCTGTCTGCATTGACTTTTTTTTACCGAACGTCTTTTTACTATAATTATCATTATTGTTATGGTTATTATAATAAAAATAAAGCTTATTGTTATTGTCCACGATGTTCGCTTAATTAAGGATATTCTATATACAAGGCTAAAAGTTTAGGAAAAAAATTATTAAAATGTTTAAACCAAACGTTTCCGGCTGTTTGCCATCATTAGGGTTCAAAATAATGACCGTCTGTACATACATATATATCTTATGTGATTCTCGATTGGAAAAGTTTGAAGACATAAGAAATAACTTGTTTGTTCAAACTGGGATGGAATTGTTGGATCATTAGCCCCTCGACGATCCTACGCTCGTGGAATGTTTCTGCTGATGAGAGAACCCGCCAAGTGAAAGAATGTGATGGATTTTCTCGCAAGTTTTTTGTAGGTTCAGAGGTGTGAGCAGGATTTGAATGCTCCGAAATACGTACTGTTAAATTTCTCACAGTTTCGCCAATATAATTAACGCCACAAGGACAATCTCCTTTGTAAAACAACTTTGGATCTGTGAGTATTTTTAAGGCTTTCAATTTGCCTTCTTTGCCACAGGACTACAAAGATTAAATTAAAATTAATGAACTCGTTGAGTTTTGTAACAAACGTCTTACCGAATCTCTCGTTTTTACCGCAAAAAGAAAGCTTGATAAAAACTTTCTTTCGGTCTTCGAAGAGAAAATTCGGAATGATGTTGTCATCTTGCATTGAGTCGTTTAGAAATTCGCTGATTGTATGCGAAACAAAACGCCTGGGATAACCTGCATTGACAAAAGATGTTTTAAGAGTTTCTATGTCCCTGTCAAGATCGGTAGAGATGCGTTTGGCTCTATGGAGTACGCCAGTGATGCAATTCCTTTTCCATTTAGTAGGGACCTCAGATTTCCAATATGTTGGTAGTTTTCCCGGTTTCTTAAAGACGCTGCAATTAAACTTGTTGTTCTAACTAAAGGCAGTATCGAGGAAGTGGTCGACTGAGCATTCAAATCCTGCTCAAACCTCTGAACCTGCAAAACACTTGCGGGAAAATCCATCACATTCTTTCACTTGGCGTGTTCTCTCCTCAGCAGAAACATTTCACAAGCGTAGGATCGTCGAGGGGCTAATGATCCAACAATTCCGCCCCAGTTTGAACAAACAAGTTATTTCTAATGTCTTCAAACTTTTCCCATCGGGAATCACATAAGATATATATGTATGTACAGACGGTCATTATTTTCAACCCTGATGATGGAAAACAGCCATCAACGTTTGGTTTAAACATTTTAATAATTTTTTTCCTTATCTTTTAGCCTTGTATATAGAGTATCCTATTATTGTTATTATTATTATTATCATCATTATTATCATTATAATCATTGTTATGGGCTCCAGGTCCTATCTTGAGCATTGCGTCAACGATAAAGTCGAGGAATGGGTAGAGCAAGTGAAAAAATTGGCTGAGTTTGCTCTGTCGCAGCCCCAGCTGGCTTGCTACCCAGCGTTTGCTTTTGGATTAAAGCTCCGCTGGACGTACTTTATGAGAACTCTGACTGACATAGAGGATCTACTCGGACCTCTGGAGCGTGCAATTGCTGATGCCGAAATTATTATAGATCACAAATGTACACAAGCTGAACGCGAGCTGCTGGCGTTGCCAGCGAAAATGGGAGGCATGGGCCTAATAAATCCGAGTCAAGTAGCAGCCGTAGAGTATGTAGCATTGCCTAATATTACTAGTCCGTTAGCCCAACAAATAGAATCACAGGTACCTGAGCCAACCGACGACAATGAAATACGCCCTGTGTAACAGGAGATGCGCCGAATGAAAAGTAAGTATCTGAAGCAAAAACTTGATGAGGTGCAGAGCTCGATTTCTGAAAAAACTTTGAGAGCTGTTGAACTTGCCACTCAGAAGGTTTCTTCTAGTTCGCTTACTGTTTTGCCAATTAAAACAAAAGTGAGTTTCGAGACGCTCTGAAACTCAGGCAACGACTGAAAAGTTCTTGACACGCCCTCTCTCTGTATTTGCGGGGACATCTTCACTGTGGATCATGCTATGATATGCAAACGGGGCGGATTTATCATCCAACGCCACAATGAAATGAGGGTTTTGGAGGCGGAACTGCTTCGCATGGTGTGCAATGGTATTGAAATCGAACCAGTTTTGCAAGACATCATAAGAGAACAGTTGAATTGGAAGCCAACACTGCCCTAATGCACGACAAGATATAGTTGCTAGGGAATTCTGGGAGAGGCAGAAAGCGGCTTTTCTTGATGTGAGAGTGTGCCATCCAAATGCAGACACCTCTAGAGATATGGATCCAGACCAGATATTCAGGGAGCATGAAAGAGAGAAGAAGCGTCAGCACGCAAGCCGTGTGTTAGAAGTAGAGCAAGCTACATTCACGACATTAGTTTTTTGCATGACAGGTGGAATGGCGGTGGAATGTGAACGATACCATAGTAGACTTGCTAAGCTAGTTGCTACAATGAAGGGCGAAAGCTATGCGACTACCATGTCATGGATCAGGGCAAGAGTGTCCTTTGCGCTGCTGAGATCATCATTACTTTGCTTTTAAGTTAACTCTCCTAGAAACTCGCGAGCCTCGTAAAAGAAGTTTCCAGCCTAGTTTTTTGGTCAGATGTTTTTAAAACTAAGCTATTATCTTGTTTTCTTCTTATATATTTGATTGTTATGTAAATAGGTATGAATTTTATTGCTATTAATAGAGTTATTATTATTATGTGGCAGTTAAAATGTCTGGATGCCAGAACCTATATACACGAAAGCTGGGCGTCTAGGACGTGGCCAGCTAACATGTTTAGAATTTAAATATGTACCCCCCCCCCCACAAGAAAAAAAAAAAAAAAGAAAAACTTATACAAAATGATAAAAAAAAAACTTCTAAAAAAAAAAAAAATTCCTAGTCGCTAGTCCCTAATGTCTTAAAAACTCAACAAAATAAGACATGGCTAAGATGAAGTCTTCAACTCATGACTTTCAAAGATCTTGCAATCTTGAGTGAACTGCTGACTACAGACTTCTGCATTCTACCTAACACTGCTGTACTCCTTTCTGATCCAACAAGCTCCCTGACGCTCTTCTTGAGGTCTTTTAAGTACCCTCCCAGGACATCAATGATTATGTTGTACTGAATGATATTAAAACTCGGGTACTGTCTCTTGAGTTCTAGACGAAGCGGGACGAACTTCATGATCTTCTCCTCATCTTTGTGGTCCCGATTGTCTACCCATGGGCAGCTCACCTCCAGTAGTGTTACCTTCTTGCGCACCTTGTCAACTATCCGACCGTTTATCCTGTTGGCCCTGATTTCCGTTATTATTATTATCATTATTATTATTATTATTATTACTATTATTATTATTGTTACTATTATTATTATTATCAATTAAAAAAATTATTTTTATCAGTATCATTTGTTGTTTTTATCCTCATTTAAGCCAATGAAAGGAGAATGAACCCGGATGTATCAAAGAATTATCTGTATGCAAACAACTATTTAAATAATAAATTACCTTTCGAAACGTCACATCTGCACAATTCGTTCCTGACCACCATTTTGTCATTTTGATTCTTCCCGTCATTCCCTCGGGGGGTGCTCCTTGGTACGCCATCCAATCAATGGTGGCGAAAGGGTTGAAGTTGTTTCCATTCCTCCCAGACTGCATTGCACAGACTGTAAAATTTTGATTGTTGACTTTTTCTGTCCAAAATGTGGGAGCATGATGCACCGTGTGGGAGTCATTCAGGTTCATGTGATTAAGGGTGATCTGTACTTGAACTTCTTTGTTCGGATAGAAGCGGTATGGTGGGAATACCACTATTTTGCAGCTTGAGTCTGACCATTTGGGAACTCGAAAAAGCTTTACCCGACCGTGAATGATTGGAAAGCCTGTAAAGATTGGAAAAGCGAAAGTTCTAAATCAGCTGTGACCAATTTTTTCCTGTTATGCCTAATGCAAGTTTCCGGAGGTTTCAATGTATTTGAAAATCCTAATTTTTGTGTGTGTCTTGTAAATGGAAGACAAAGTTCCTTCTCTTGGTAATAAGGCCTTACCCTCACAGCTGCCAGGATGATATAAGGTATTATTGTCCAGTCCCTTGCAGAAGCTCAATTTGTACAGGCATTCATTGCCATATGTCGTTCCATTTTCCGTGCAGACAGGGTCTTGATACGAAGGGCAGTTGTCGTCACACACACACCGAGCTTCATGGGCACTGAAGGTTTTGCAGACTCCAAATGATGGGCAGAACACATTTAGACAGGGATTAAGATCTGTGAATGTGAAGCAAAATGTTAGTTACCTCAAAATTAAAGAAAGATACCAAAGCAACGACATCAAATGATTGTACTCATATATTCAAGTTGAACCCAAACCTCCAATAACGACGTAGCTAACAGACAGAGGGTCGTGTTTGCTTCCTGTTCCACTCAAGTCTTTGACACAAATCCTCATGGATGTGAGGCTAACTTCCTACACAGAGACCAGAGAGCACAAGTTGAAACAACAGCAGAATAACAATCATAAAATCAGAGCGATCATTTACCTCAACCCAGGCTGATATGATGTTATTTTTGGGTGAGACAAGGCTTTTCATGCTGACTTGAGGGTTGTACAAATGATGCACAGACACAAGGACAACAGGTGAAGCATAAAAGGTTGTGTTGAACAGCACCTCCTGGAAAAATTAAAGAGAGAACAAATTTAAATGAGAGAAAATCTGTATGGTACTACGTAGCTCTGTTTTGAAAACGAACCTTTTTTTTACCTTGAAATAGCTCCTCAAACTTCACAGTAAATGAGACTAGATTACACTCACTTGACAAAAACCATAATTGTCTTCAGCCGTTGGCGGGTTACCGTTCGGAAAATCTGCTTCTCCTGACAGCGTAAAATTAAATTCAGAGCCATTGCCAACAAATGCAAACCAGTCCTGCAATAAATGAATGGCAAGCATGCGTTGCCGTCAGACAAAGTATAAGGTTCTCAGAGTAAAAAAAAAGTAATAGAAAAAAAAGAACCCAGCTAAGTCGCCTTACCCGCTCACCCATAAAAACCACAGGATCATATCTCTTACCACAGTGGTGTCTTGATGTTTCCCATCGAAGGGCAGGAACTCCCGGATGCACACCTCAAAAGTTCTGGAATTTACATTTTCCAGCCAAACATACATAGCGTCATTTGGCTTTGTGTCACGTGTGTACCTAGCTGACACAAACACAGATGGTCTTCCAGGAAAACTCTGCAATGTTTTTGGATAATATATGAATTTATGTCTATGGAGTAAATTCACCTCAGTTCTAATAAAAATCATGCGGCTCGACCACCCAAGGTAAAGGTGTATATTGGATATCTTGTCTTTCATTGGTTGAGAGCGAAAAGCTTGAAATCTTTCCTAATTCCTCTCTTTTTTTACCTTGCAGGGTTTAGACTTTTTAACCCACCACCGAGATGTCCGTGAATACTGAGTGGCCTGTCTGAATGAACATGGAAATCTGTCCCACATGAGGTAGGCGGGCTTCGCTTTGCAAGTTGGTTTCTAGTCTTGCTTACTGGGGTGGAACATGCTAAGAGGGCCTTGACCTGAAAGTTTTGTTTTGTTATTTCGTTATTTCTTCTAACCTCCGAGAAGGTAACTTTGTCGCACTTAGTTTCTGTTGTCCATATTCCATTAAAAGAAACACTACCACGCGTCATTTTTGGATGATCTTGGAAAGCAAACCAGTTAACGACTCCTGTACCATTGGATCCAATGCCTGACTCACGAGCACACACTTCAACGTCACGCGTAGTAACGGACTCAACCCACATAGCTGACGGTGAATGGACGCGTGAAAACGTCTCACCATGGCTGACCGTCACCTGAACATTAACCTGTAATTTCCAATCCAGGACGCACAAGTGATTATCAAAAAAATAATGAGATTCATCTGTACACGCATTTTAAGCGAAATAACTTAACATTATAAAATAACCGACGGATCTTGCTGTTCCATTACTCTTTCCTTCCCCTGAATTGTTTTTTATCTCTTCACACAGCTGCCTTGTTTGATGCTTAGAAGGCAAGTTGAATTTTATTTCTTAAGTGCTAATCTCTGGAACTTGTCAGAGATGTTTCCCCTTTTCAGTTTCCAAGGCTTCAAAGGTGTCTCCTTTGTCTTTTGTTCCCAGTTCCTAATCTCTGGGGTCTCAATTAACAGTGACAAATAAAGAGCGTTGATTACAACGGAATATCTTAAGTCAAGACTAGATCTATTGGGATACTCTTTAGGATATCCATGGAGATGTGATCACAGTTGGCGCTGTGGCAGCCGAACAAGAAGGGGAGCTGAAGAACATAGATAAAACAAGAAGCGTATTTCATCAGGAGGAGAAGTGGTGTGGAATAGATTCAATTGACAAAGACGCGGGATCAATAAAATCGACTCGATCTAGAAATTGATCAAAAATGGAATCGATCAAATGGCAAGAAAAAAATGTTCCCTGAGTTTTGCACTACTGAAGACCTTCTATTACCTCCGGTCAATGTTGGATGGTGCCTCGAAATGCTTCGGATCATAAACCAGTACTTACCGTTCCCGATCCACTGAATGTTTTGGGGAATACAACTGTTGTGCAACGAGGCAGTCGACAGTGTTGAGAAGGTGAACACGCACTGCTACAGCTCCAACCCTGCAGAGTCTGAGAAATGTTCAGCCTGCCAGTTTGGAGGAAGATACCTACAGGTAAGGAGATGAATATTTATCAAAAGAATCAGTTAGCGCACAGCAGAGATAAAGGGGAGGTGTTTTCCTCGTTTTGGGAATTTTGATTTCACCTAGTAGTTCAAATGGAACAAATAACTTGGAACACAGGAACTGATGTGACGAACATGTATATGTGCGCCTCCAGCACAGGACTGTTTAAACGTAGAGCAATTTTCAATTAAATGAGATAGTTAATTGAGGACAGTTCTGCTTTTACTTAACTTCACTCTTGCGTCACCTTGTCAAATGAGCAGATGGAAAACTGAAATCAATCTCGTTTTGGTCGCTCTCATTTTTCCATGCAGCTTAAAAAGCAGTCACTGTTTTTAATTTGAGCGGTTACATGTATCACTTCGCTCCGACGAAGGGCTAACGCTCGAAACGTTAGCTTTTGTAATCATTACGGTGGCTAATTTACCATTTCAACTTTGTTGATAAATCCAAATTATTTCGTTACTCCCACCGACGCAGCCCCAAACAGTTTCTTTCGAAACTATCAGCATTTACATGTATCACTGGCTAATGATGATGTCAACCTTAGTTCTGCCTGACCAACGTTATCAATTCGCTTTTGATATTGCGGCATCTCGAAAACTATTCCATTTTAGTGTTCTTGTATCGCACTCGCGTGACTAGGTCCCTTGATGTGAAGATAAATGGCTTATCCAGCAGATAACGCCGGTGAATTCTTTTTGAGAATGACAACCAGACCTAGCAGTCAGACTGTTAATTGTTTCAGTGTAACATTTTGACCTTATGAGGTGAGCTTACAAGTTGATAATATTCGTGCGGCACAGTTGTGAAGTTTATCTTTTTACTCTAAAATATACACCATATTTTTTTCCATAGAACTAGGGAAGGCTGCTTTTTTTTCAAGAATACTGATGAGGGAAAATTAGTGGGAAGGATATGGTGGCAACTCTAAGGTATTTCAGCTTTAAAGTCTCGCGTAGCCGTGACCATCCAGAGAAAAAACTGACATTAACAAATAATAGAACTTTTATAAAGTACGTATCCACGTCAAGCCTGGGGCCAGTAACTTTCTCTTGAGGAAGATAGGACTGAGCAGCTCTTATTTACCGAATGAAGCGTGTATTTTGGTGTTTCGTAAGATAAAATGGAATAAGATTCAAGCAAATGTCAACGCAATGACCAGTCTCAGCAGAAACTAAAGGGTCAGACATGACATTCCAAACGACTTGACAGGTCAGAACGTTCAACTTGCTCATGACTAAAATCTGCACTTATGGGGCCTACTTACGGTCTTGCTGCGAGCTAATACTTGCAATTGCCCCATGACTTTAATTTACTTTTCTTTAAGCTTGAGGCAGATCAGAGGGAAAGAAACATCTATGAAATCGCTTGACGGTACATAACTGCACGATTTACAAAAGAAGTAATCAATACGTATAATGCACGATCCTCGCAGTAGATATTGCTATTTAAGCAATAGCGAAAATCAGACTTGAAAAAAATCAGACCCGTACGGGACTCGAACCACTGACCTCTGCGATACTAGTGCAGCGCTCTACCAATTGAGCTAACAAGCGAACTGGGAGCAGGCCGTTAAGTTGATTCGTAATAAACCCGTGAAAGTGATAAATCAGATACAATGAAATATATGAAGGTCATATATTTTGAACTGCGGTATTAGATACGTATAATGCACGATCCTCGCAGTAGATAGTGCTATTTAAGCACAAATATATGAACTTCATATATTTCATTGTATCAGAAGTAATCAAAGTAATTTTTCATGCCGAGGCCTATCTTTTAATGAAAACGGTTCAGTTTTAGACGAGGAAGTAGTATAACATGACCAATTCTACTTTATTGTAACTTTCAAGGGTTTTTAATTAAGTCCAATCATTTATGACATAACGAAAGACATTTCAAAATGGATGATGAGAAATTTCGATGCCTACTGGCAAAAACATTCTAAAGCAACTTTTATGATGAGGTTATAAACATGGGCTTCCCTTAATTTTCTGATAGCGATCCTGCCCGAAACAACAATTAAGGCTTTTCGGCCTCAGTACACAGAAAATCAAACTTAGACAAGGTTTGACGAATAGAATAATGATCATAACAGACTATGTACTAGGAAACACGATTTTCCTTTCCCAAATTACTCCCTAACTTGAAAAGATGAATTTATCATCAAAAGAAATGGCTTCGCTTTTGCCAACTTTTGTTATAACTAGCAAAGTTTGATGACTCAAAGTTGAGATATGAGCGGAAATATTTTTGTTCCACTGCAGTTACTTCTTCCCAAAATTTGTGGATGAAGTAGCACAAAAGGTATTTCGAGGAGCTTAACATTACACTGGGATCAACAGTGAGGTCTGCCTTAAAAACCCAAACGAAGGTCGAGGAAGAAAGACTTAATCAATTTTAAGCCTTAGTTCATTAGACAATAAAATATAAATTTCTCTGCCATAATTTTCTAAATTACTTCTAGGGTTCCAGATGCAATTTTGCTTTCGTAACTGATAGTATTTTCAGTGGTAATGCAGTTTTACCTTTCACGGCCAATAATAGATTTCCATGGATGAAAACGGTCAGCACCAGCAGAGTTGGACGACTCATCCTCACAGACTAAACCTCTACCAAATGACTGTGATCTGTATCTGTCAAGTGTGTTTTATATTTCAATAAAGAAAGTCTCTTGCATAAGTGTTTAGATCAGTGTTTTTGTTGGCTTATATAGACTAATACTTAAACAACGTATCGTAGGGAAAATACGCTTGCGAGGAATATTTCACTGGTGACCTTACAAGTTGATATTCTTCGTGCAGCACAGTTGTGGAGTTTATCTGTTTACTCTAATATATACACCATATTTTTTTCCATAGACACTAGGGGAGGTTGCTTTTTTTTCATGAATATTGATCAAGGAAAATTAGTGGGAAAGATATGGTGGCAACTCTAAGGTATTTCAGCTTTAAAGTCTCGCGTAACCGTGACCATCTAGAAAAAAAACTGACCTAAGCAAATAATAGAACTTTTATAACGTAGGTATCCATGCCAAGCCTGGGAGAAAGTAACATTTTCTTAAGGAAGATTTGACTGAGCAGCTTTCATTTACCGAATGAAGTGTGTATTTTGGTGTTACGTAAGATAAAATAGAGTAAGATTCAAGCAAATGTCAATTCAATGATCACTCTGAGCAGAAAATAAAGGGTCAGACATGACATTCCTTACGACTTGACAGGTCAGAATGTTCATAACTTGCTCATGACTGATGTGCACTTATGGGGCCTACTTATGCTCTTGCTGCGAGCTTGTACTTAATTGCCACGTGGCTATAATTTATTTTTGTTTAAGCTTGAGGCTGAGGGCAGGAAACATCTCTTAACATCGCTGGACGGTACACAACTGCATGATTTACAAAATGAAGTATAATCAAAGTATTTTTTTATGTCGAGACCTACATTTCTATGAAAACAGTTTTTAGACGAGGAAGTGGTATAACATGACCAATGCTACTTTAAAAGAAGGTAAGTGGTGGTTATCTAGCTTTTTAATTCTTTGTTGTAACTCTCAAGGGCTTTTAATTAAGTCGAAACAATGATTACACAAGGAAAGACATTTCAGAATGGATGATGAGACATTTCGAGCCCTGTTAGCAAAAACATTCCAAAGGAACGTTTATGACGAAGTTATAAACATGGGCTTCCCTTAAATCTCTGATAGCGATCCTATCCGAATCAACAATTAAGGCTTTCCGGCCTCAGTACAAAGAAAATTAAACCTAGAGAAGGTCTGACGAATAGAATAATGATCATAACAGACTGTGTAGGAAACACAATTTTCCTCTCCCACATTACTACCTAACTTCAAAACATGAATTTATCATCAGGAGAAATGACTTTACGTTTGCCAACTTTTTTTATAACCAGCAAAGTTTGACGACGCAAGATTTAAAGTTGATACATAGGCGAAATTATTTTTTTCTCTACTGCAGTTTTTTCCAAAATTTGTGGGTGAAGTAGCACAAAAGGTATTTCAAGAAACTTGACATTATATTGAGATCACCAGTGAGGTCTGCCTGAAAAACCCAAACGAAGACTGAAGAAGAAAGACTTAATCAATTTGAAGCCCGGCTTAGTTCGTTAGACAATAAAATATAAATTTCTTTGCCATAATTTTCTAAGTTGCTTCCAGGGTTCCAGATGCAATTTTGCTTTTCGTAACTGATAGTATTTGCAGTGGTAATGCAGTTTTACCTTTCACGGCCAATAATAGATTTCCATGGATGAAAACGGTCAGCACCAGCAGAGTTGGACGACTCATCCTCACAGACTAAACCTCTACCAAATGACTGTGATCTGTATCTGTCAAGTGTGTTTTATAGTTCAATATAAAAAGTCTCTTGCCTAAGTGCTTGGATCAATGTTGTTGTTGGCTCAAATATTCTACTACTTAAGCAACGTATCATAGGGAAAATACGCTTACGATGAATATTATTTCACAGCCGATATCATTTCACCTGTCGCAATATTTTCACCTCTGAATGTTTGATTTTGACCAAGAGGCCAATGACAACACCTAACGGCATGATACACATCGCTGCATGATTCACACAGTACATTTATCCGTAGATTACTAAGCTATTTTTTCTGCCTATTCACAGACTACTTCAGACCAGGAAGCGACATATCCTCTGTAAAAGTTTTTGCAAATGTGATTAGAACTTTTTGTTTTTGTGTCCGTGAGGAAAGAAGTCAGCTTTTTTCACATTTTCCAGAATTTATGTAAGGCCACCCCCAAAGGGGTTCCAATCTTTTGAGGAACTTTGTATCATTCCCGACTTCATCAATTAAGATAGAAGGAATTAGGCTTCGAACGGATTGACAAGGCCTTTCAGGGAATGTCTGCATGACCAAGGATTTCATCACGATATGATAAGAAGCTACAATTTTATATAGGGAAACTTTAATTATAAATCAGGAAGAAAACCTGTTTTCTCTCACAGAGATCCCTTAAACCAGATATAGATGTGCAAAAAGTCATTTGATAACGATGCAAGTCCTCAGCCATTTAATAAATGTGTTTGCTACAAGATGAAGAATCTCGAGGAGGCGGTGTGTCTGAACTTGACCTCGGCGTACCTCTATGAACGGTTGGAGCATAGTCCACTTAACAGTAAAACTATTGTCTCTGAGTTTTTTTTTTCCTTCGCGCGAAAGTATCATGTGCATCATTGGGAAATGGGGCAGAAAGGATAATAAACGGATTACTTAAATAATTCTAGCTTTCAATTTTTTATTTTTTACTTTGCAGGTGCAGGCCTGTTTCGGTCGAAAATTTAAACTTACACCTCTACTTGTAATAAGGAAAGGCTAAAGTTGGATTAAACCAATCAGACTGACCACTCGTTTGCAGTGAGCATATCAAAATTGCAATTTTATGATGTGCGTGTCCAACCAGGTGGATAATAAAAAGCGGAGGGATTAAGTTGCATTGTACATTACTAATTCAAAAATCATCAACTGTTCAAGTTTTCTAAAATCCATAAACCATGAATGGTTCTTTAATCTCGGTCATCTTTGTTTTTCTTCTGGCTCGTTGTGGCTCAATTACTGGCTTCTCACTGTGTTTGACTTTGACCCAGAGGGCAAAAAATACAGGTAGCTTACACATAACTGCATGATTCTCAAGGTGGCAAAATTTTTTAATGTTTTTATCACAGGAACAATGCCTGCCTCAGCATTAAAGGATTTCGACCAAGAAATGGTAGTAATTGTACGTTTCCACATAAAGTTCTGCAGTTTAATGACGTTGAAAATTAGACAAAGGACTAAAACTGAGTTAGTTCAATTTTCCGAGTATTCCTTCCACAGGGAGGAAAGGAAATTTTTTCATATTTTAAAAATGCGGAATCTCGGTGAGGGACCGTGCCTGAATTTGACTGCAGATGTCATTGAAGGCTATAACATACATGTACATAACAGTCAATTTACCTTCTTTAAGTTTTGTCTGAATTTTTTCCTTTCCGTGCAAAGGCAACATTTGTCTCAATGGAAACTAGAGGAAGTAAAAGAGGGATTTTTGTCAATAACTGTAGCTTTTGCTTTTTTGTTTGTTTGTTTGTTTGTTTTTTTTTTTACTTGGTAATAAGACATTTAAAAGTAGCCGCAGGTAACTTACACGTTTACGTGAAATAAAGAAAGGCTGATGTTGGATTAAAGTAATTAAACTGGTCGCTTTTGATTATGATTTGGCAATGATCAATTCAAAACTATAGTTTATAGTGTGCGTGTCCGTGCCATGAAGGTAATTAAGAACGGAGGGGCCGGATTAACTTGTATTTCAACTTTCAAAAAAAAAAAAAAAGGAACAAATATAAGCCGCTTAGGTTTGTCAAATTCATAAGCTATGAATAGTTTTGTAATTTTGGTCATCATTGTTTCTTTTCTGGCTCATCTTTGTTCAATGTAAGGCTTCTCATTGTGTTTGATTTGACCCAGAGGGCAGTAACATCACGTAGCTGCACGATCAAGACACAATGCTGCCTGATTCATAGAGTAGTGCAAATTTTAAATAAACCAAGTAGGTTTTCTATTTGTCTAGGAGAACTTCTGTAAAATATTTCCAGTTTGACCCGGAAGAGAGAAGCTTTCCTTATTAATCATCGTTGCAAAAATCGCGATTCGATGTGTTTGCATCCGTGAGGAGACGAGCAAATTTTTATCATATTTCCGAGGATTTGCCTTTAGCCACCTCCAAAGTGGTTCCAATCCTTTAAGGGCCTTTGTGTTAAATCCAAATTCATTAATTTAAGTAGAGGGGAAAGAGGATTCAAACCGGATCAAAGAGGCAATTTGGGCTTATCGGCAAGACCAAGGGTTTCATCACCATATGATAACAAAATAATTTATTTTTAAGTCATCTTTAAAATTTTCCCGTCAATCTCTTTAAGTGAGTGTCACGTTCTAAAGTCGATGGAAATGGATACACACGAATCTAATCTATACATCTGGCATGCTACTTTAAAGATTCAATCCTCTTTTACTTTACCTGCTTACCTACATCATGTATGTCAAACGAAGTGTACCTTACAACCACTACAGTGAGTAGGATCTATTTTCTCTTTACAATATCACCCTTGAATAAAGAAGCTCTCAGGAAGTATATAGAGGACAGTATGAATAATCTGCCTACTGATATTCGTGCCTACAGCGTTTGATTAAGACCTTGGTCGTTTACTCCTAACTCCTCGAAACGGGATTTCACAAGCTGGCGATGTATTTACCTTCCAAATCTGTTTTATTCTCTCGAATTATGCTAATAAGGATACTTCACGAGGCCTCAAAGAATTTTCTTTTCCTGTAAATTCTGAACTAATCTCACATGAATAGAAGTCACATTGCGAAATTCACATCAACATGACTAACCCACATGGAGCATTCGCCGAGCATGCCCTAGTTACAAGAAATGTCGATTGACCCAGGAAGGCTCGGAAGGAAAAGCGATGGCAACTCAAATTTCCCCCGATGCAAAAATTTTTACAACGGATACTTTGAACTATTTCTTTACTTTCATGACTTCTTCATGATCATGTTATAAATCTACGTTAAAAGCAAGCCTTAAAAAAGTGACGAGGTGTCTACAAAGAAAACATTTTAAATACTGAATTCTTATGACACTTGATTCCACAGGTGTGTTAGGTAGTTTCATAAAACACTTCAATTTCATGAGGTTGAAATTTGTAACTTCCTGCCAGGAATGATTGGGCGAAGGCGCTGCCATAACTGTGGCCAGATGGTGGACTGTACGTGTGTCCAAGGTTTGAATAAGAGTTTCTGTAGGATGAGGCGTGTCTGGCAATGTGAAGATCGCGCCCTCCACCAAAAGAGGGTCCATAGCTAGTACAAGGGTATATGGAATATGTCCTCAGAGAACTGTACCGGCCTTGTTGAGTTAGTTTTAAGGGTTCCCAGTCTGGCTTGTTAACCAATGAAAACAGGAAGGCGCGCGATGTGTACTGATATCCACAACTAGAAGCTGCATAATAAGTCAGTAAGAATTCAACTGTCGATCCTTTTCAAGGGAGAGAAATAATCTCAACTTCAAATCTCTATTTAAAAATTTCAGAAAGGCTCATAAGATTTAGCAATATTTATTCTATCAGCTGTGCACAGAATATCATATCATGAGTCATTAACTTTCCAAATTTACCAGACTGAGTTACTCTAAGTATCCCCTTTACTCGATGCTGCGGCGCTAGTTAAATTTTAACGCTTCCCAAGCGGTGAAGATTCAAGGGGCGGCATTTATTCGAAGGCGGCATGCGTTAATTTGAAATCAGATTTATAAACCCATTGACATCAATCACTGTAAAACATTCGTAAGTGGTATGTACAGTGGTAATTTTCCTGAGACCGTTAGTCTGAATCGCCCCAGAGGCGGAAAATCGAATTTCTCTCCATTAGGTGCAACGAAGTCCGGAGGAAAACATATCATTGAAGTGATATTGGAAGCTTCCGTTTCGTTTTCCTTTATTGGAAATCTCAGAAAACCCTAAATTCGCCAGCCGTGGTTGAAATTTCGTGCAGGTTTCAACTACCCGTGCAAAGGCACAAAACCCTGTCTGAACATATCCTTCGCTTCTTTCGCACTTTGCTCTCGTTGTGCTTGAGTAAAAAATTAGTGAAATGAATCATCGAGGGCAATTCGTTTTTCGCAGTTATGTAGTAAAAGAGACTCGTTAAAAACCTAAGCCTAGAGAGCACTCGCATATAAGGGCATAATAAGTGTATATTACATGTATATGACACGCGTTCCTGATCAATTATGCCGTGGACCACATTTTGCTGTTTTGTTTTGTTTGTTTGTTTTTTTAATTAGAAACCAGACGTACTCTCAGACTTCAATTTTGTAGATTCTACTTCAAGGAGGAGAAAAGGCAAGCAAAACTCAATCAACCACACACCTACTCAATGATAAGCCTGTGTATCCACCAAAGATGTATTTTCCCACACGGACAATGGTCACTTTTGGTCCTTTGTTGTCACACAAATAGTGGAAGGTTCCGGCACCCCAACAATCCACTGATGCCCGCCAACTTCTTTTCCAGTGAGAGGAATGGCTCTTCACTACAGGGTTTAACCAGTAAATTAAGGTGCTCAGGTGATTGTTGTTATTTGCCAGTATTGCTGATTGTGTAAAACCTTTCAGAATGGAAGAATGGTACCCCCTTACTCTTGATACAAAGCGTGTAGGGTTGTATTTAACAAATAAAGGGGCTCCACTGTACTCTGTTCTGTCTAAAGTGGTGAAGAAACAGCTATGACACGAAAGAAGTGTTGGGATCACTAGACGTAGTCGAGTGTTTGCCCTAGTTATTGAGTGCTCTTAATAAAGGCGCTTCCTGCTTACCTTACAACAGAACACAACACAATATTGAGGGGGGTGAACGTCCACTGCTGCAGCTCCAATCTTGCAGATTTTGGGAAATGTTAAGCCTAACAGTTTGGAGTGGAAGACCTTAAGGTAAGGAAAAGTACATCATTACGGTTTCCTAAAAAAATCCCGAAATTGATTGAGTACAGTTTTACTTTTGCGTGACGACTATTCCATGCACTGCGATTCGAAAAATGTGTCCAAATGACACTTTATGACCTGATCAGGTGAAGTAGGACAAATTATGCGACAGGTTTGTGCTTGCCTGTCTGGTGACATGGCAAGTCTTTCCATCGATGGAAATATGAAAAGTTAATCGTGTTAGTTATGTGGTGATACTTTTAGAACAAAGGTTTCCTTTCTGTTTTTAAAGATATATCCATTGATAGAAAGTTGATATCAAACGAATCGCCAAAACATATGGTGACTTGATGACTTACCTATTGGTGAGGGTCAAAATTTTGGTGAAAAATGTTTTTCATAGAACAAATTGTCATTCCAATCAACGCTTGAAGTGCAGTTGTCAATAGCAATTTGTAATTCCAAGGGTCGTGTTTTGAAATCGACCCTGAAGTGCAAGAATAAAACCGAGCTCGAGCTCTAGCCAGCTAAGCTATTAAGTTTCGTTGAAAGACGTCCTTTGGACATTAATTGCAAAAGTAACAAAACGGTTCGAATGCTATTAAGCAGGCATAGAGCGAGACTATAGAAGTGCTTTTTTTATTTTTGCATAAGAGTACCTCGCACATTTATCTTAAAAGGAAAGAATGATGTTATCAACCTGATTTGGCCGAAGTGAAGGCGCCTTAAAGTTGTTAGGCCCACGATGGCAAATTTCAAAAAAAGGGGCGAGTTTTCATTGCCACCAAGAATCTTCTCCTTAACCTTAGGACAATCTCCTGGTTTAAACCACCGATAATGCAAACTCTGACCGGCTGGCCTAAGTTCCAAGGACTTTTTAAGCATGATGTTGCAGATAAACCGAGAGATAGAAAAAGGACTATGGCACTTACTTCCTGAATCGTTTGGAAGCTGATTTAGCATGAAGGGTGACAAGACTTAAACGAGCTTAAAAGCTCAATAGTGACCGTTAAATGAAGACCATTTCTTCAGCAAAACTTTCAGGAGATAAAATGGGGGGCTTCACCCTGAAATGTTTCCTGCTCCGGCTTTTTGTAAAGGGAGAAATTCCACAAAGTTCAAAAAGGGGGATTGAAAACGAAAGCTAAGTCGGAGAAATAAACTCAGACAATTAAATTTAACCGAAGTTTTTCGAAGTCACCTTGTAAATTACTCTGAATGATACGCTACAGCAAATGTGTTTTAAATACGTTTAGCTTATTATGCTTTGCAGCACCAATACAGTCTTACCTTTTACGGCCAAACAGATATTTCCACGGAGGAACAAAACTATGATCAAGACGGTTAACCGAGTCATTCTTCCAAGCTATGCTTCACAAAATGGCGTTGGCCAGTGAGATCAGGTCCTTATATTAGAACTTAGAAGAGCGCTTTGATTGGTTCTAATCGGCATTCAACTCAAGCAGAGGAAAAGAAGGTAAAGAGGAAATATCTCGCAAATTGAAACCTTCACGTAAACGCACTCTGCAATTTGTGGGACAAGTACAAACCTGTTACTGGCAAAATCTCATTTACCTGGTGTACGTTTCATTTCATCTGTTTGCGATTTTTATTTTGATCTGAAGGGCAATGGACATCACGTAGCTACATGATGCACACTGTTGCATGATCCATAGCATCGAATAATTTAAGAGTGCTCAGCTAGATTATTTAATTGTCTGCTTGTTTCTTTCATTTAGATGGGAAATATCACTATCATGTATCCTATATGTTTCTGTCATGAATCTCAGATTTGGAAATGCATATGTGGCGGTTCACCATATGGTTGCTGCATCAATCGGGACTTCCCCCTTGAAATCACCTAATTACAAACCTTTGATCTCATTTTTTACTCTGTGGTGGTGAGGAGAAAAATTTCCCTTTTTATTAGTCTATCTATAGACCCCTTTGACGGAGTGCCAAACTTTTAAGGGTAAATACATTAGTTACAAATTACGAATTAACCAGGCGGCCTTGGGCGTAACGGGGATACTTCATAAGAAAAGGCTTCATTAAGGTATTCTTGGGTTTCAGGTGACATCACAAGCTTTGCTGAAGTTAGTATCCGCCATGTTGGTGTCCCTCGGGTGTCAAATTTATGCATAATTAGTCGATTTCTATAGTGAAGCCCTCTCTCTTATCGCCGTATTATTTCGCCAACTACATGAATATCCAGAAAGAAAAAAGCGATAAAAGTATCTGGCATTCATCTTAGGGTATCCCAGTGCTCTCTGAGTATGCCGAAAGCTTAGAGAGTTGGAAGTAAAGATGTTTACAAAGATCTCGGTCATCGCGGTTGACCCTGCAAGCGTAACAGCCGAGAAGTTCAGTCCAAAATGCTTGCCTCTTGTGGAAGTGTCGGATTTGCTGAGTTACCTCGTTCTTGAGACCAGCTTCTACACCAAGAAGCAGTTCAAGGCGTTCAAGAGTCTAGAGGCGTTTAATCAAATGGTGTCGGGAATTGTAAGCTCAGTTGTAGGCAAAGTAATCGCCGGCAAGTATGTCGTGAGAGCACGAGTTTGGCATTCACAGCATATGAATGATCCTTTTGTGAACATTTGGGTCATTTCCGAAAACAATGGGACTATTTTGTCAGCCCATTGCTTGGGACGCAAAGCTGGACTGGCTGAGTCATGCTCACATATCGCGAGTGTTTTATTTTATATTAGAGGCAACTACTCGAATTCATGGCAAGCTCGCTGGGTGTCACGAAAACTCAGACACCGAAAACTCAGATCCCTCGAAGTGTTCTCCAAGCTTCCGAAGTGCTCCATAATTCGATAGTGCATAGCATAAAGCATGAACCAATTGTTTTATAACATAACAGGTGGAATAATGCAACAAATCCGACGCGAAAGACGGTCAACAATATCAAGAGTGATTCTTCAGTGAAGCGAATCGTGACGGCGCTGATGCCGAGTCTTCTTTCCCGTTGTTTTTCTCTTTCTGCCTCATTTAAGAACTCTAGCCCAAGGGTCGCAAAATTGTCTTCGTTTTGGGACTGGTGGGCCGAGTCTCTGTTTGTATCCATTATTATCGCGAAATATTTTAGAATTTTAACAGAGCGACAACAAGGATCTGTGCGACGAAGTACAAAAAAGGAAACAAATGTCCCTTTCGGCTCGTCAAAATCACGCCACATTTTAATACTTTGGTGTTGGAGCGAGCGCATTTGATCCAATTAACTGTGAATGAAAAGCTCAAAATTAACGGGAAAAATGGAGGAAATCTAAGCAAAATGAAGTCTTGTGTCACTCTAAAATGTTTTAATGCTCAACCATCGGACGATTTTGCGAAACGTGCAACTTGCGGCCTTGTTTTTGCTGCTTCAGTTGGATCAAGACCCAAAACGTCAAAATACACGCGGCATTACCAGGAGTGATCATGAGTCGAGTTTATCTCTTGAATTTTCGAGGGTCTGAGTTTTCGGGGTCTGAGGTCTGAGTTTTCGGGGTGTGAGTTTTCGTGACACCCCAAGCTTGCTTGCACTCAGGTAAAATGCTCATGGATTTTGCCGACATATGTCAATGAAGTGCCGTGTGCGAGGGCTAAAGACATCGATTTCTCATCGGCTAAGAAGTTCAAAGAAAAGCTCGACCAAAAAATCGAGGATCTACAACAGCCGCAAGCCTCGAACCATACAACAACTTCTAGTTCCTCCTGTTCTTCCCCTTGATTTGTAATGATCTTAGGTATAGCGCATTAGATTATATATCCAATGAATTTTGCGCTATAGAAATAATAAAATTATTAAATTATTATACGAAAAAATCCTTAGTCTTTATGCTTTCCACTTTTGCTCGAACAGCCAACAATAATGCATAAAACCATCCCTTCTTTCTCACATGAACTCTTCGTTAAATACGGTTTGTTTACGCTCGAGGGACACCAAGATGGCGGATAGTAACCGTTGCTAAGGTGTTGGTCACGTGGGTGAAACCCAAGGATTACATCATGTTAACTCATCTTACATCCTGAAAAACATCTGTTTTCGCTTATGGAGATATCTTTAGAAAATATTCATCTTCTTTACGTTATCAGATAAAGCTGTAACTCTCGTACAATGAATGCGATCCACAGTTTGAAGAATTTTGAAAAGGAGACGTGTTTGAATATTGATTACTGGACCTTCATCGACGTGTTGAAACATACCCAGCAACGAATTAATTCTTCTCATTTCAGTAAATAAAACAGTGTTTTGATTAGCTTAGATTTGCCCCGACTCGCACAAAAGTATCCGGTTTACTAGAGGAAGATAAGATGGGGAAAGAGGGTTCATTTCACCAAAAATAGCTTTAAAATAGATATACTAATATGTTCGAGGGATACAGGTTCAGACTTGCCACTGACGAAAAACCAAACATTGAAAACATTCACTAGCTCGACTGAGTGAAAGCTTGTTACTGGATTAAAATCAGTAAATAGCTCTGCGCCACTTTCTAAATGTTCATTTCAAACTTGTAATTTATCCTGAGAAAGTTACAAACGAAAGTCTTGTACCCTGTTCAATGTTTTCACATTTTCTAGGGTTTACCTTTGGCCTCGTATAAAAAGCCGTTCTAAACTTTCAGGAGTCTCAGAATAAATCCTACAGATTTTTAATGTAAAGGGAAAATAAAGTAACTTGAAAAGGGATTGGGGTTTATCGCCAAGAAAATACGAAGGTGATCATATAAAAAAGTAGCAAGGAAAAGCTTTGCTATCATTCGTAATTTGCACTTTTGATCTCATTACCCGCTCTTTGAGATAAGTTTTGAAAAATTTCAAAATAACTACAAACATTTAGATCAGTTGATCAGTTAGCCTCACCTTGATACCCTTAACCTAGTATCCTGAAAAAACTGATAAACATTCCGTACACGTGCCACTGGTAAATCACATCTGCTGTCCATTCATGGCAAAAATCAATATTTACCTTTGAGCTAAAAATTTATAACCGAATCAGTTTCCGAGTCAAAAGTTAGCTCTTCTCCGTACTTTTTACAAGCTTAACAATTTATTGTTGCTTCTTGGCCCATTATTGTCACCTTAATGTTTTTTCCATTTTACTGAACCAATATTTGATGGTTTTGTTCAAACTGGAGGATGTACTGCTCCTTGGAAAGATCTGCTCAACAGTTCATGACCGGAAATTCAACACTTTTGAACCATTCAGCGTAACGCAAAATAATCAAAATATCAATTATGGTAAATGATATGAAATGGGCACATGTCTTGTTTTGTTTCGATTAAATATTTCTCTATGGTGCGTCAGGTGTTTTTCTAGCGAGACCAAGGGGACAGCATTCTTGGGAATGAAATAAATGTTCAGCCCTAATAAATTTTGGTTAGTGAAGCATAATTTTTCCGAGGCTTTTAACGTGAAAAATGCGTTTATTAATTGCATTCTTGTACTTCGTTTGCTAATATTTGTAAGCCGGCTGCTGAGGATGTCGATTTTAACTTTCGTCGATTTCATATTTCTTGGAGTCGCGCTCATCAGGTCGGTGAGGGCGGCAGGATACCACTACACTTCCTTTGTTCTGGAGTGATTTCCAACTAAATATTGATGAGGCTGGATAGTTTACCCCCATGCCAGAGTTTTAGAAGCCGATTTCTCGAGCCATTGCACTGTGCTTCTTTGATTCAGCGAACAGTTGACCTTTTCTTAAATAAAAACCAGTGAGCGGCATGCAGCAACAGATCTTGTCAACTTTGTTTATTTATCCGACAGGTTTCGTCTGATCAAACAGACTTCAATAGGGATTTGGACAAGATTTACCAATGACCTACTTATATAAAAGAAGTTTAAAGAGCAAGTCACGTTCAAACCGGGGTGTGAACAGCAAAATCACCCACAAACAGGAAAAGTTACGCAAATTGAGCGTAATAAATAGGATATGCTACGCAGATCCAGCGTAACAAATTTAGACAGTGTTTTTTGGGGGCTCACGATTTAACGTTAAATGGTGAGCCCCAAAACTAATGAAACGGGTAATTCTAAATATCTCGTTTAGATAATTAAATCAAAAATGCGACGAAAATAAGGACTTGACTAGCCTGCAGTGCCAGCGTATTTTGGGCGCACGAGTGCACATTTTCGTATTAGGCCGCCATCTTAGATTTGGTAACTGTGGAGGATTGGGGCGAGGAAATATTTGCCGAGGGAGTAGGTCTTAAGTGGAAAAATGGGCAACGGGGGAGAGGGAGGGGAAGGAATATATATCTTGAATGGTGCATTATTCACTCTTACTTGAAAAATATAAAATTCAAAATGACACTAAACAAACAAAATCAGTAACTTGAAGCTGCAATGAATTTACAAGAGTAAATCAATCCATTGTCAATCTCTGTCAGGGAACTAAGTTACTATTTTTTCCCAAGTCTTTCTAACAACACCATCGTGTTGTTGCTGTTGCTGCAAAAAAAGCCATTTGAAGTGTTTGCATCTGATCTTGCTGTTTTGCCATGTTTGTAATCATGGCCTTTTGGGTTTTAAACATATGTGATTGCTTCTCTTTTTCGTTTTCAGCTTCTATTGCTTTCAAAGCGAGCTCCTCTTCGCGGATCTTAAGCTCCTCTTCTAATTTTTCGCGTAGAAATTCGGCAACATCAGCTCCGCTTTTTCGTTGCCTTTTCGCTTTTCTTTCACAGTCCTCATTAGCCCTTCTTCTTGTTTCACCAACTTTTTCCAAGGCTTGGAAACGCGTCTCCTCGGCTTTTTTGCGATCTGTTTCGCCACTCATTCTGTTACAGGATTCTCTCGTTGATTGTGCTAATTTCACTCTTCCAACAGTGTGTCGAGCTATGTTGGTTCGGGAGATATACCACTTGCATTTTCTTACTCTCTACTTTGCTGTCGAAATCTGCAAGTCAAATCGCTCTCTTACCGCTCTTTGATTCACTTTGAATTTCACTAGAGTTACACTTTTTAGGTTCTCGGAAATTTGCGTCCAAATTCTTCCTCTGTCATTACTCCCTTTCTTGAACTTATAAAACTCCTCTACCAAATTTTCTCTGGACGGCAACTCGTCGTGTGCCATTGTCCACTCCATTGGCCATTTGTAAAAATCAAATGAACAGAAAAAGATAAACATTCTAGTAGTTTGTTACACGTAACAGTATCCACCAGCTTAATGCCGGATCATGAGGCAAACGAAGAGCTCGACTGAGTCAAAAAGAATAAAACAAACGAGAACGATATGGAAATAATTACGATTGCCGCTTGGCAGTGTTGGCGGCGGAACCTGAAGCTGTCCCTGGTTTTGATATCTTTTTTCTACAAGTAAATTTTGACCAAATTGCATTTATCCACGATTCATCAACTCGTAAAGAAACGCAATTAATTTAATCACATGGAAAAAATTCAAGTAATCAAAACTTCAAACGAAATATTACGGCAAACTCTGACGTACTCACCACTACGGGAAAGAAGTGACTATGCCGAAGCACATGGCAAGAGTTCGGCGTGAATTCCCGCCTTAGACATGCGCAGTCGGACAAGTTGTAAGTGTAGACTTCCGGTCGCCGTAGTAGAGCTTGCTTCTTAAAGTCCCTACTGTCACGGAGAGCTACGCATGCACAAGGTGAGCACGTTAATAAACTCGTACTCGTACTCGTACTCGTTCTCGTACTCGAATCTAAAGCTCTCTATTATATGCCGAAAAAATGCGAGGGATGCAACCGCAAGTTTAGTCGGGGACAATGTTACCGTCAATACACGTTCGTAAGTGAACATTAATCGCCGACTCTCAATATGTATTTTGTTTCAATTATTGAAAAAAAAGTGAAAGAAATTGAAAACTTAAAATTTTTCGAAAGCCATGCCTGTCATTGCGAACTAGTGCCAGATTTCTTCGAACCATTCGCCACGAAAGCGACCTCGGTCATGGAATTGCATTTACACTGGTTACACGATCCTACAAACTGCCGATGCCGTCTCGAGGGTATTTCGCCTCGAATTTCCTTCGCCAATCAAAAACCTTTAAGTTTATTCCGGACTTTTCGAACATTCAATTCAAACAATTCAAACGAGTTTGATTTTTCTTCAGGAGAAACAAAACAATCAGGATCTCTTCGGGAGACGTTCTATACGACGTGCAAATGAAAATTATTTACTTAAATTATTCTAATGCCGAGTACTTTGAAATGTCATCAGTACGGAAAAATAATTTATTTGGCGACCAATCTTGAACTTTGGTCGCATCAATTCCAAAGTCTATTTGCTAAATTTTATATGTGAAAAATGTGCAAATGTCTGCAGGTAAAAGAAATATCTTCGGAGCTGCACGAGCTACTGAACTCCAGCGGGTCATGTTCGGGTGTAAGTGTGCCATATGACTGTCGACTGATCTAGGGAGGGGAAGGAAACACGATAACCACCTTAGTTTTCACCAATAAATACAAACGATTTGATAGGAACTTTTATCGAAATATTTTATTCCTTGTGTAATTTTTCACGCTGTTTATCATAAGTCTACTAAGTAAGAAGCCTTCAAAATGATGAATTAACGTTTTTTAGTTTTCTAAATCCTGTTAGAGTTTTTTATGACATTTGATTCAAAACTACTTAACACAGGTCTGTGTTAAGTAGTTTCGTAAAACACTTCAACCTCATCAGGTTGAAAATGATAACTTCCTGCCAGGAATGATTGGGCGAAGGAGCTGCGATAACTGTGGCCAGATGGTGGACCGTAGGTGTATCCAGGGTTTGAGTGAGAATTTGTGTTGGATGAGGCGTAGTCGGAAATGTAAATACCGTGTCCTGCACCAAATGTGGGTCCATAGCTAGAACAACTGTATATGGAATGGCTCCTGTAGTAACTATACTTCCCTTGTTGGGTCAGTTTCACTCGTCCCCAGCTTGGCTTGTTAACCAATGAGAACAAAAAGGCGCTCGAAGTGTACTGGTATCTACAACTAGAAGCTGAATGACAAGTAAATAATTCAAAATGTTATTCAACTGTCGTTTCCTTTTAAGGGAGCAAACACTTATAATCTTCGATTAGGAAACTTTCATCACGTCACTGAGGTTTCCAGAAAGGTCCGAACTTAGATTGGTGCAGGTGCAGTGGCATTTCTAATGACTTTATCTAGGTTGTTCCAATCTTTGGGTGAGTGATAACACACTCTCTGTTTACCCCCATTTTTGGTTGCAAGGGGTAGTCTAAGTATGATCCTATTTCTTGTGTTATAATTATGAACGTCCCTGTTGGCTAGTGGCTCCAATGAGTGATCCATGAGGCCATTAATACACTTATAACCCAACTGATATATAGCGATGATAAAATCTACGTTGTTCAAGGTTGAGCCACTTTAAAGTTACGAGGGCATAAGTAGCTGACGAATAAAGTGGTCTGTTCAGGAACGAGCCGTTTATTAACTTTAGAAATTACATACTCTACATGATGTGACTACATGAAGTCTGAGGACAACATAACTCCTCAATACTTAGACCTATTTACGCTGTCAAACTCACAATCAAAAGTAGATAGAGACGATGAGGAAATATGAAATAAATTTCTGTTGCTTCCAATCAACCGGGATTTGGTCTTAGAAAGGCTCAAGGTAAGTTTCTTCACTTTTAGCCACAATGCTACGTTGTAGAAGTCTGCATCAGATTCAACTTGCTTTCCAGCTCGCGAGGTTTTTTTGCGAAGCAGTAAAAGAAAAGTTTCGTCAGCGTACAATGATACCTCGGGGTGTTTAATAGCAGCAGGCAGCTCGTTAATATACACAAGGAACAATAACGGTCCCAAGATGCTTCCTTGTGGAATTCCAAAAGTAACAGGAAGGGCTTTGGATAGTTTATTTTCACAAGAGGTTTGCTGAATCCGATTACTTAGATACTGAGAAAACCACTGCAGAGACCGGGGGGACAATCTGGACATCAAGATCCCATGATTGACTGTATCGAACGCCTTTGTAAGATCCAGAAACACAGCAACACAAAAGTTCCCTTTTCCAAGTTTAACAAGACCTCATCGGAAAAGCCAGAGAATGCAGTGGCTGTTAAACGCTTACAAAGAAAATCAAATTGCTTGTTTGAAAGTAAATTATTTGAATCAAGGTATTCCTACAGCTGAGAGGATTACACTCTCTAAGATCTTGCTGAAAGAGCGTAGAATTGAAATGGGGCGATAATTTGTTGGGTTTGTTCCTGATATGAATAAAGCTGTCACTTTAGAACACTTCCATATCCAAGGAAACTTCCCTGTGCTCATAGACAGATTATTTAACTTTGTGATGAAATAACTGAATTCAAGCTACACTCAAAAGCCGTGTCCTGCTTATGGACAACCGCTTCGCGAATTTTATGTAATTGGAACAATCCACAGTGACCATCAATTGACAATGGAGTATGAGCTATAAATTATATTTTTTCAGCTAAAATCCGTCCCGAAGGAGAATGAGAATTCAAGGCAGAAGCGATTGACCGTGAATTTGTATGATGAACTCCGTCAGCGATCATGCATTGTGGAATCGATGACGTGCTTCTACGAGATTACGCTTCGTTTAAAGCAATCATAGCTTCACATCTGTATTTCAAATTTTCAGAGACGCTAATATAATTTAGAGAATTTTATTCTATATTATCGTGTGCAAAGGATATTATGTTAGGCCACGAGTCATCATGAATATCATTCTAAATATCTCATTTCCCCGATTAACGCCGTTTATTAAATTTTTAGCGTTTATATTTAGCGCCTGTAGTCATGGGCGGCGTTTATTCCATGGCGGTGCGCGTTTATTTTCAAATAATATTTCTTGACTCATTGACCCAATTGCAGTAAAACATTCGCAAATATCATGTAAAATGGAAGTCTTTCAACGACCGTTTGCCTGAAAATATTGAGAATCGGCCTGGGGGTGGAATATCGAATTTCACCCTGTTTGGCCCTAAGAAGCCCGGAGGAACACAATCCCTGAAATGACATTAGAAGCTTTAGTTGCCTTTTACTTTCTTCAAAATTTAGAAATTTTTAAATTCACCTGCCGTGGTTGAAACTTGGTACAGGTCCTGTTTGAACATATCCCTCGATTCTTTCGCGCATCGCTCTAGTAACTGATGAGTCGAATAATTCATCTGGCGGGAATTTGTTTTTCACAATTATGCAGAAATAGATGCTCGTTGAAAACGTGAACTTAAAAGGCACTCCAAAATAACGGCATGATTAGTGTTTATTACTTCTGAGACACTGTTATAAGACAAAGTTCAGTATTCCTGATCTAATATGCCATCGACCCCATTGTACTGTTTTGTTTTGTGTTGTTTGAGTGATTGTTTGTTTGTTTGTTTTTTTCAAGCTAGAAACCAGATGCGCTCGTAGATTTTAATTTAAGCGAGGAGAAAAGGCAAGCAAATTTCATAGGTTATGCACTTACTCCATGATAAGCTGTTGTATCCACCAAAGATGTATTTTCCCACACGGACAATGGTCACTGTTGGCCCTTTGCTGTCACACAATGAGTGGAAGGTAGAGGCAGCCCAACCATCCACTGATGCTCTCCAGCAGCGCTTCCAGTAAGAGGACTGGCTCTGCACCACAGGGCTTAACCAACTGCTCAGGGATCCAAGGTAATTGTCATCGTTTGCCAATATTGCCGAATAACCCAGGCCTTAAAACAGGAAATAAGTATTATTTCACCGTTGACACCCAATTGTTTTCATTGCAATAACATTTTTACATGCTTTTGTGTAAAGAAGATATGGAACACTGACACAACAAAAGCAAACAACTGAACATTAGAGAAATCGTTGGTGACGCAGAGCATAAAATACTGAGGCTCCTGAGACAGGAAACTTGTCCACTACTGCGAAGCGTTATGTTAATCAGTACAATAGGAAATGCGAAGTTGTCACGTACAGAATACACTTTTCACGTATTCAAAAACAAAATGAAAAACAATCTTCCATAATTATTTTTTGAGACAGATAAAAGGCTCAGAAGAGATTTTGAAATCAGTTTTTTTCCTATCAAAGTTTGAAAAGAAAGCCAGAGTTCGGTTAAAATCTCGAGGTACGAACACCAAACTTTCACTTCCCTGCTTTACCGACAGTTTCTTGTAAACTTAACATACTTCCATTCCTAAATTGTTTTTGGGTATAAAGGGCTATAAAAATGTATTTCAAGCTGTTTTTCAACACATCTCACCTGCATAGCTGTGATAACAGTCAAATCCATCTCCAATATATAGACCTTTACACTTACACTTGTACGAGCCACGTGCATTTGCACACGTGGCCAGCTTGTGACAATAATTCAGATCATGTTGGCATTCATCTAAGTCTAGTAATAGAATAAAATGGAGCAGTGAACACTCTTTTAACACCGAAGAAACAGAAAAGGTTAAGTAAGGCCCCTCGCAATTAATTACCCATATTACTGACGGAGCGTATTTCCGTAACCTAAACCGATTAGGAGTATCGCTCATATCCATTCCTCCCACTCCCCCTTAAAAGACCTCAGAAAGTTCTGTAGTCAGTTTTCCTGATAGACTGGTGGTTCCTAAAACTACAGCACAGTGGTCCATTCTGAGTCTCACACCAGACCAGTCACCAGTCCACCCCGATAACCATTACACAAAAACATCTGACTGTACAGCTGGACCTCGGAACAAGAGGGTCAAATTTGACATGGTTAAGGATACGGTAAACCTTCGCAGGTGTTTTTCGCGAAAAAAATTGTTACCGCGCTATTTGAAGCGTAACCACCATAAACTATATATCAATGGAAGGGCTATGAAATGTGCTTTCCAGCTTTAACCCAGGGGCTTTTTTCTTTTTTCACTTTGGCGGCTAAAAGAATTCAGTTCCAAAAAATGTTTTCGTGAACAACTTGAGTGCATTTCAATATCTTAAAATATATATTTTTTGAAACTGTAGTTGAAATAGTAATGCTTTGTTTGGAGTGCAATAAAAAATATGTTGTCAAAATTTGGCTCGCGAAGGTCTACCGTATCCTTAAGCGAGATACCCAGCTTTCTCAGTGGCTCACCATCAAAAAGTAAGAATTGTTATCAGTGAACTGTCCTGCAAAGAAACGTGGCAAAATGCAAGGACATATATGTGATGGACTGACATCTTGTGCGGGAGGGAAAGAATGTTACAAGTTGCTTGACGTGTCCAAAACCAGGATAAGTCCAGAAATAACTGGATCATTATTAGCACCAAAATAGCCATTGTAAAACATCAGCTGTGTTTGCTCATGAAAATGACACCTTAAAAACTTCATTCAATATGTTTGACTCACCTTTTTTACAAGTAAACCGATGACAACCACTACACTGAACGTCGTTCCATTCATAGCTGTATTTCACACCAAGTGCGTGCACACAATCTTCTTCTTTGAAGTTATTTGGCTGATTTTTGGCCCAGGCTGTAAAGTTTCCATGTCCACGATCCGCCCAAGTAAAGTCACCCTCTGTTGATCTGTCATTCAAACCCAACCAGGATTTATCTCCATTATGGCGATGTTGAATGTAAACATTTTCTTCATTGTTGTTGACATCAACAAGGACTGAGTTTTCTTGTCTACATTTTGTTACAGCTGTGGTCCAGTTTGCACAGGTATCACTTGTGTAGTAACAGAATCCGTTGAAGTAGCTCCATCCGGGATTGCAGATGTCTGGAATTAAATGTGCAAGATTTAATCTTGGAAAGAGTAACAGAAATTTATTATCCACCTACACTCCGCAGAGTAAAAATAACGCCCAAAACGAGTGCAAATATCACACGGTATTTGTACTCCGGAGAACCGGTTAGACAGGTTTTCTCGCATCGAGCAAGCGACGAATTGGATTGAAGTTACAAAAAAAATGGCGGACAATTTAAATCATTTTTCTAGCGACGAAGAGTCGGAATGGCTGGCGAATATTTATCCATAAAACACAACAACGCGCCAATTCCGTTCCGCTTCACATACTTCTGTCACGCACTCCCCGTAAATAAATATCCGCGAGGTTCGCCCGCACTGAAATAACAATTTGGGGTTCTGTCCTGGTGTACCGGTTCACAAGGGAATAACCATTGTTCTTTCTTTGTTTCGGAGGTATCGGTTAGCTATTGTGTATTGTTTGGTCTTTTGTATTGGCTCTTGTGAACCGGTACACGAGGACAGAACCCAATTTGGCGTGTTGTACGATAAATAACTTATTAGACGTTTTGTCGTGTCCTATCGCTGAGAATTTTTACTAGTTATTTGTATTTTGACGAGGCGGTAGGGCTTGCCAAAATACGGCACAACTCGTAAAAAATACTCAACGATACTCGACAGCAAAACGTCTAATACGATATATGTATTCATATGTGACAAAGCTTACTAAATGATCTGCGTCTCCTCCGTCTAAATATTGATGAAATCTAACCCGCAAAGTTTAGTTGCATACCGACCTGTAAGGACCGCATAACTCACTGACACAGGATCATATCTGGTCCCGTAAAGTTCCTTAACACAGATTCTGAATCCAGACACATTCATATTCTGCAAAAAAATTCGAAGTTTATTATTTAAATGAATTCTACATTTCCCTCTCTGTCGAGTTATTGTCCTCTACAACATTTTTCGCAACGATATTGAAAGCGGGAAAAAATAAAAAGGGTACAAGCTGAGAGTTTCTTTTGGATGATTTTTGATAATCAAGCATCCGTTTTCAAGCCGATTCTTTTAAAGTCTACCGTAACATGCTTTTTACCTCAATCCAAGTAGAAATGCCATTATGAGCTGGTGCCAAGTTTCCACTCGCTGTTGTGCTGTGATTGGCTGATATTTGGACAGATGGCGTCGCATTGTAACTTCGTGTAAAGTGTACAAGCTGTCAGTAAGATGAAAAACAGATACTGAAGGAAATTCTTGAATAACTGTTTCCTTGAGCATCATCATTAATTACTCTAATTTTCTATAATCGCAGGGCTCGACTCAGACTTACGCTGTACACTTACCTCGCAGTAAGCGTTGTTGTCTTCATCTGTTGGTGGATTCGTATTTGGAAAGTTTACAGAGCCATGCTCAGTGAAGAGTGGCTTGTGCAACTTAGCAAATGCAAACCAGGTCTGTAAAGAACCAGTGCAAAAAACAACACTTGCTTCTAGTGAGTACCATAACGCAAATTCAATGAGTTAAAATGATTTCACACAGTAAAAGATCTTAAAATTGAATGAATAAAATTGTAATGGAATGAAACTAAGAGAATTCTAATCTAATTTGAGTACAAATGCAAAGATCCAAGCGTGTTACTGAGGAAAGCCGATACCTTGGTGAGCCTTGAGAAAATAACCCTAATATCAGAGCTTCATCTATTTTTCAACAGAGATAAAGTACATCACATACCACATAAATGTCCTGATGCTTGCCGTCAAAGTTTTGTAGCTCCCGCAAACAAGCCTTGAACGAGTCCTTGGTTACATCTTCTGTCCAGATCAACGCAGCGTCGTGTTCCTTTCCACTTCTTTGGTGATCAGATGTCACAAGAACAACTGGTGAATCCTTAAACTTGTCCTAAACACATGAAAATAAACATTTTCATCACAAATCTGACTACATTTTAGCAGTTTTTTTAAATTGAGTTTGGTCTGCATTGATCTTTACAAAGTCATCTGAATCATTAGTAATTTGCAGTGGGGTCAAATATTAAAATGATATCAAATTATAGTGAATTGCTGTCTGCATTGACTTTTTGTTACCGAACGTCTTTTTACTATAATCATCATTATTGTTATGGTTATTATAATAAAAATAAAGCTTTTTGTTATTGTCCACGATGTTCGCTTAATTAAGGATATTCTATATACAAGGCTAAAAGTTTAGGAAAAAAATTATTAAAATGTTTAAACCAAACGTTTCCGGCTGTTTGCCATCATTAGGGTTCAAAATAATGACCGTCTGTACATACATATATATCTTATGTGATTCTCGATTGGAAAAGTTTGGAGACATAAGAAATAACTTGTTTGTTCAAACTGGGGTGGAATTGTTGAATCATTAGCCCCTCGACGATCCTACGCTCGTGGAATGTTTCTGCTGAGGAGAGAACCCGCAAAGTGAAAGAATGTGATGGATTTTCTCGCAAGTTTTTTGTAGGTTCAGAGGTGTGAGCAGGATTTGAATGCTCCGAAATACGTACTGTTAAATTTCTCACAGTTTCGCCAATATAATTAACGCCACAAGGACAATCTCCTTTGTAAAACAACTTTGGATCTGTGAGTATTTTTAAGGCTTTCAATTTGCCTTCTTTGCCACAGGACTACAAAGATGAAATTAAAATTAATGAACTCGTTGAGTTTTGTAACAAACGTCTTACAGAATCTCTCGTTTTTACCGCAAAAAGAAAGCTTGATAAAAACTTTCTTTCGGTCTTCGAAGAGAAAATTCGGAATGATGTTGTCATCTTGCATTGAGTCGTTTAGAAATTCGTTGATTGTATGCGAAACAAAACGCCTGGGATAACCTGCATTCACAAAAGATGTTTCAAGAGTTTGTATGTCCCTGTCAGAATCGGTAGAGATGCGTTTCGCTCTATGGAGTACGCCAGTGATGCAATTCCTTTTCCATTTAGTAGGGACCTCAGATTTCCAATATGTTGGTAGTTTTCCCGGTTTCTTAAAGACGCTGCAATTAAACTTGTTGTTCTAACTAAAGGCAGTATCGAGGAAGTGGTCGATTGAGCATTCAAATCCTGCTCAAACCTCTGAACCTGCGAAACACTTGCGGGAAAATCCATCACATTCTTCCACTTAGCGTGTTCTCTCCACAGCAGAAACATTTCACGAGCGTAGGATCGTCGAGGGGCTAATGATTCAACAATTCCGCCCCAGTTTGAACAAACAAGTTATTTCTAATGTCTTCAAACTTTTCCCATCGGGAATCACATAAGATATATATGTATGTACAGACGGTCATTATTTTCAACCCTGATGATGGAAAACAGCCATCAACGTTTGGTTTAAACATTTTAATAGTTTTTTTCCTAATCTTTTAGCCTTGTATATAGAGTATCCTATTATTGTTATTATTATTATTATCATCATTGTTATCATTATAATCATTGTTATGGGCTCCAGGTCCTATCTTGAGCATTGCGTCAACGATAAAGTCGAGGTATGGGTAGAGCAAGTGACAAAATTGGCTGAGTTTGCTCTGTCGCAGCCCCAGCTGGCTTGCTACCCAGCGTTTGCTTTTGGATTAAAGCTCCGCTGGACGTACTTTATGAGAACTCTGACTGACATAGAGGATCTACTCGGACCTCTGGAGAGTGCAATTGCTGATGCCGAAATTATTATAGATCACAAATGTACACAAGCTGAACGCGAGCTGCTGGCGAAAATGGGAGGCATGGGCCTAATAAATCCGAGTCAAGTAGCAGCCGTAGAGTATGTAGCATTGCCTAATATTACTAGTCCGTTAGCGCAACAAATAGAATCTCAGGTACCTGAGCCAACCGACGAGAATGAAATACGCCCTGTGTAACAGGAGATGCGCCGAATGAAAAGTAAGTATCTGAAGCAAAAACTTGATGAGGTGCAGAGCTCGATTTCTGAAAAAACTTTGAGAGCTGTTGAACTTGCCACTCAGAAGGTTTCTTCTAGTTCGCTTACTGTTTTGCCAATTAAAACAAAAGTGAGTTTCGAGACGCTCTGAAACTCAGGCAACGACTGAAAAGTTCTTGACATGCCCTCTCTCTGTATTTGCGGGGACATCTTCACTGTGGATCATGCTATGATATGCAAACGGGGCGGATTTATCATACAACGCCACAATGAAATGAGGGTTTTGGAGGCGGAACTGCTTCGCATGGTGTGCAATGGTATTGAAATCGAACCAGTTTTGCAAGACATCATAAGAGAACAGTTGAATTGGAAGCCAACACTGCCCTAATGCACGACAAGATATAGTTGCTAGGGAATTCTGGGAGAGGCAGAAAGCGGCTTTTCTTGATGTGAGAGTGTGCCATCCAAATGCAGACACCTCTAGAGATATGGATCCAGACCAGATATTCAGGGAGCATGAAAGAGAGAAGAAGCGTCAGCACGCAAGCCGTGTGTTAGAAGTAGAGCAAGCTACATTCACGCCATTAGTTTTTTGCATGACAGGTGGAATGGCGGTGGAATGTGAACGACACCATAGTAGACTTGCTAAGCTAGTTGCTACAATGAAGGGCGAAAGCTATGCGACTACCATGTCATGGATCAGGGCAAGAGTGTCCTTTGCGCTGCTGAGATCATCATTACTTTGCTTTTAAGTTAACTCTCCTAGAAACTCGCGAGCCTCGTAAAAGAAGTTTCCAGCCTAGTTTTTTGGTCAGATGTTTTTAAAACTAAGCTATTATCTTGTTTTCTTCTTATATATTTGATTGTTATATAAATAGGTATGAATTTTATTGCTATTAATAGAGTTATTATTATTATGAAAAAACCAGGAAAGATTTATTACTCGACGTTTTGGGGTCATCGTGACTCCATTATCAAGAGACTAGTTTAAAAAACATGCAAATAAGGAAAGGTACAAGAATAGCATAAATTAGACTGAACGGCTTAAACAAACACCTTGGCGCGGATGGAATCCGTTTGCACGTTCAGTGTTGGCTTACGCATGCGAATATACAACATTTCATTAACAAGGCAATCAAATTTGCCGTTACATTTCGTGATGACGTTGAATTGCTCGATCAAGCGTTCAGGCATTTCACTATTGTGCTGGAGGTGGTAGTGTATTCGCATGCGTAAGCCAACACTGAACGTGCAAACGGATTCCATCCGCGCCAAGGTGTTTGTTTAAGCCGTTCAGTCTAATTTATGCTATTCTTGTACCTTTCCTTATTTGCATGTTTTTTAAACTAGTCTCTTGATAATGGAGTCACGATGACCCCGAAACGTCGAGTAATAAATCTTTCCTGGTTTTTTCTATGCCTTTGCTTTAGCAAATCCCTGCTGATCAAATTATTATTATGTGGCAGTTAAAATGTCTGGATGCCAGAACCTATATACACGAAAGCTGGGCGTCTAGGACGTGGCCAGCTAACATGTTTAGAATTTACATATGTACCCCCCCCCCCCCCAAAAACAAAAAAAAAAAAGAAAACTTATACAAAATGATGAAAAAAAAGAAACTTCTAAAAAAAAAAAAATTCCTAGTGGCTAGTCCCTAATGTCTTTAAAACTCAACAAAATAAGACATGGTTAAGATGAAGCTCTTTAACTCATGACTTTCAAAGATCTTGCAATCTTGAGTGAACTGCTGACTACAGACTTCTGCATTCTACCTAACACTGCTGTACTCCTTTCTGATCCAACAAGCTCCCTGACGCTCTTCTTGAGGTCTTTCAAGTACCCTCCCAGGATATCAATGATTATGTTGTACTGAACGATATTAAAACTCGGGTACTGTCTCTTGAGTTCTAGACGAAGCGGGGCGAACTTCATGATCTTCTCCTCGTCTTTGTGGTCCCGATTGTCTACCCATGGGCAGCTCACCTCCAGTAGTGTTACCGTCTTGCGCATCTTGTCAACTATCCGACCGTTTATCCTGTTGGCCCTGATTTCCGTTATTATTATTATTATTATTATTATTATTATTGCTACTATTATTATTATTATTATTATCAATTAAAAAAATTATTTTTATCAGTATCATTTGTTGTTTTTATCCTCATTTAAGCCAATGAAAGGAGAATGAACCCGGATGTATCAAAGAATTATCTGTATGCAAACAACTATTTAAATAATAAATTACCTTTCGAAACGTCACATCTGCACAATTCGTTCCTGACCACCATTTTGTCATTTTGATTCTTCCCGTCATTCCCTCGGGGGGTGCACCTTGGTACGCCATCCAATCAATGGTGGCGAAAGGGTTGAAGTTGTTTCCATTCCTCCCAGACTGCATTGCACAGACTGTAAAATTTTGATTGTTGACTTTTTCTGTCCAAAATGTGATAGCATGATGCACCGTGTGGGAGTCATTCAGGTTCATGTGATTAAGGGTGATCTGTACTTGAACTTCTTTGTTCGGATAGAAGCGGTATGGTGGGAATACCACTATTTTGCAGCTTGAGTCTGACCATTTGGGAACTCGAAAAAGCTTTACCCGACCGTGAATGATTGGAAAGCCTGTAAAGATTGGAAAAGCGAAAGTTCTAAACCAGCTGTGACCAATTTTTTCCTGTTATGCCTCATGCAAGTTTCCGGAGGTTTCAATGTATTTGAAAATCCTAATTTTTGTGTGTGTCTTGTAAATGGAAGACAAAGTTCCTTCTCTTGGTAATAAGGCCTTACCCTCACAGCTGCCAGGATGATATAAGGTATTATTGTCCAGTCCCTTGCAGAAGCTCAATTTGTACAGGCATTCATTGCCATATGTCGTTCCATTTTCCGTGCAGACAGGGTCTTGATACGAAGGGCAGTTGTCGTCACACACACACCGAGCTTCATGGGCACTGAAGGTTTTGCAGACTCCAAATGATGGGCAGAACACATTTAGACAGGGATTGAGATCTGTGAATGTGAAGCAAAATGTTAGTTACCTCAAAATTAAAGAAAGATACCAAAGCAACGACATCAAATGATTGTACTCATATATTCAAGTTGAACCCAAACCTCCAATAACGACGTAGCTAACAGACAGAGGGTCGTGTTTGCTTCCTGTTCCACTCAAGTCTTTGACACAAATCCTCATGGATGTGAGGCTAACTTCCTACACAGAGACCAGAGAGCACAAGTTGAAACAACAGCAGAATAACAATCATAAAATCAGAGCGATCATTTACCTCAACCCAGGCTGATATGATGTTACTTTTGGGTGAGACAAGGCTTTTCATGCTGACTTGAGGGTTGTACAAATGATGCACAGACACAAGGACAACAGGTGAAGCATAAAAGGTTGTGTTGAACAGCACCTCCTGGTAAAATTAAAGAGAGAACAAATTTAAATGAGAGAAAATCTGTATGGTACTACGTAGCTCTGTTTTGAAAACGAACCTTTTTTTTACCTTGAAATAGCTCCTCAAACTTCACAGTAAACGAGACTAGATTACACTCACTTGACAAAAACCATAATTGTCTTCAGCCGTTGGCGGGTTACCGTTCGGAAAATCTGCTTCTCCTGACAGCGTAAAGTTAAATTCAGAGCCATTGCCAACAAATGCAAACCAGTCCTGCAATAAATGAATGCCAAGCATACGTTGCCGTCAGACAAAGTATAAGGTTCTCAGAGTGAAAAAAAAGTAATAGAAAAAAAAGAACCCAGCTAAGTCGCCTTACCCGCTCACCCATAAAAACCACAGGATCATATCTCTTACCACAGTGGTGTCTTGATGTTTCCCATCGAAGGGCAGGAACTCCCGGATGCACACCTCAAAAGTTCTGGAATTTACATTTTCCAGCCAAACATACATAGCGTCATTTGGCTTTGTGTCACGTGTGTACCTAGCTGACACAAATACAGATGGTCTTCCAGGAAAACTCTGCAATGTTTTTGGATAATATATGAGTTTATGTCTATGGAGTAAATTCACCTCAGTTCTAATAAAAATCATGCAGCTCGACCACCCAAGGTAAAGGTGTATATTGGATATCTTTTCTTTCATTGGTTGAGAGCGAAAAACTTGAAATCTTTCCTAACTCATCTCTTTCTTTACCTTGCAGGGTTTAGACTTTTTAACCCACCACCGAGATGTCCGTGAATACTGAGTGGCCTGTCTGAATGAACATGGAAATCTGTCCCACATGAGGTAGGCGGGCTTCGCTTTGCAAGTTGGTTTCTAGTCTTGCTTACTGGGATGGAACATGCTAAGAGGGCCTTGACCTGAAAGTTTTGTTTTGTTATTTCGTTATTTCTTCTAACCTCCGAGAAGGTAACTTTGTCGCACTTAGTTTCTGTTGTCCATATTCCAGTAAAAGAAACACTACCACGCGTCATTTTTGCATGATCTTGGAAAGCAAACCAGTTAACGACTCCTGTACCATTGGATCCAATGCCTGACTCACGAGCACACACTTCAACATCACGCGTAGTAACGGACTCAACCCACATAGCTGACGGTGAATGGACGCGTGAAAACGTCTCACCATGGCTGACCGTCACCTGAACATTAACCTGTAATTTCGAATCCAGGACGCACAAGTGATTATCAGAAAAATAATGAGATTAATCTGTACACGCATTTTAAGCGAAATAACTTAACATTATAAAATAACCGACGGATCTTGCTGTTCCATTACTCTTTCCTTCCCCTGAATTGTTTTTGATCTCTTCACACAGCTGCCTTGTTTGATGCTTAGAAGGCAAGTTGAATTTTATTTCTTAAGTGCTAATCTCTGGAACTTGTCAGAGATGTTTCCCCTTTTCAGTTTCCAAGGCTTCAAAGGTGTCTCCTTTGTCTTTTGTTCCCAGTTCCTAATCTCTGGGGTCTCAATTAACAGTGACAAATAAAGAGCGTTGATTACAACGGAATATCTTAAGTCAAGACTAGATCTATTGGGATACTCTTTAGGATATCCATGGAGATGTGATCACAGTTGGCGCTGTGGCAGCCGAACAAGAAGGGGAGCTGAAGAACATAGATAAAACAAGAAGCGTATTTTATCAGGAGGAGAAGTGGTGTGGAATAGATTCAATTGACAAAGACGCGGGATCAATAAAATCGACTCGATCTAGAAATTGATCAAAAATGGAATCGATCAAATGGCAAGAAAAAAATGTTCCCTGAGTTTTGCACTACTGAAGACCTTCTATTACCTCCTGTCAATGTTGGATGGTGCCTCGAAATGCTTCGGATCATAAACCACTACTTACCGTTCCCGATCCACTAAATGTTTTGGGGAATACAACTGTTGTGCAACGGGGCAGTCGACAGTGTTGAGAAGGTGAACAGGCACTGCTACAGCTCCAACCTTGCAGAGTCTGCGAAATGTTCAGCCTGCCAGTTTGGAGGAAGATACCTACAGGTAAGGAGATGAATATTTATCAAAAGAATCAGTTAGCGCACGGCAGAGATAAAGGGGAGGTGTTTTCCTCGTTTTAAGAATTTCAATTTGAGCCAGTAGTTCAAATGGAGCAAATAACGTGGAACAAAGGAACTGATGTGACTAACATGTATATGTGCGCCTCCAGCACAGGACTGTTTAAACGTAGAGCAATTTTCAATTAAATGAGGTAGTTATTTGAGGACAGTTCTGCTTTTACTTACCTTCACCCTTGCGTCACCTTGTGAGATGAGCAGATGCAAAACTGAAATCAATCTCGTTTTGGTCGCTCTCATTTTTCCATACAGCTTAAAAAGCAGTCACTGTTTTTAATTTGAGCGGTTACATGTATCACTTCGCTCCGACGAAGGGCTAACGCTCGAAACGTTAGCTTTTGTAATCATTACGGTGGCTAATTTACCATTTTAACTTTGTTGATATATCCAAATTATTTCGTCACTCCCACCGACGCAGCCCCAAACAGTTTCTTTCGAAACTATCAGCATTTACATGTATCACTGGCTAATGATGATGTCAACCTTAGTTCTGCCTGACCAACGTTATCAATTCGCTTTTGCTTTTCCGGCATCTCGAAAACTATTCCATTTTAGTGTTCTTGTATCGCACTCGCGTGACTAGGTCCCTCAATGTGAAGATAAATGGCTTATCCAGCAGATAACGCCGGTGAATTCCTTTTGTGAATGACAACCAGACTTCGCAATCAGATTTGTTAATTGTTTCAGCGTAACATTTTGACCTTCTCAGGTGAGCTTACAAGTTGATATTCTTCGTGCAGCACTGTTGTGGAGTTTATCTGTTTACTTTAAAATATATACCATATTTTTTTCCGTAGACACTGGGGGGGGGGGGGGGAGGTTGCTTTTTTTTTTTCATGAATACTGATCAGGGTAAGGTATGTAAGGTATTTCAGCTTTAAAGTCTCGCGTAACCGTGACCATCCAGAAAAAAAAACTGTGACATTAGCAAATAATAGAACTTTTATAACGTAGTTATCCATGCCAAGCCTGGGGGGGAAAGTAACATTTTCTTAAGGAAGATACGACGGAGCAGCTTTCATTTACCGAATGAAGCGTGTATTTTGGTGTTACGTAAGATAAAATAAATTAAGATTCAAGGAAATGTCAATGCAGTGACCACTCTGAGCAGAAACTAAAGGATCAGACATGACATTCCTTACGACTTGACAGGTCAGAACGTTCAACTTGCTCATGACTGATGTGCACTTATGGGGCCTACTTATGATCTTGCTGCGAACTAATACTTGCTACGTGGCTTTAATTTATTTTTGTTTAAGCTTGAGGCAGAGGGCAAGAAATATCTATTAACATCGCTGGACGGTACATAACTGTATGATTTACAAAATGAAGTAATCAAAGTATTTTTTATGTCGAGACCTACATTTCTATGAAAACAGTTTTTAGATGAGGAAGTGGTATAACATGACCAATGCTACTTTAAAAGAAGGTAAGTGGTGGTTATCTAGCTTTTTAATTCTTTATTGTAACTCTCAAGGGCTTTTAATTAAGTCGAAACATTTATTACACAAGGAAAGACATTTCAAAATGGATGATGAGACATTTCGAGCTCTATTAGCAAAAACATTCCAAAGCAACGTTTATGACGCAGTTATAAACATGGGCTTTCCTTAAATCTCTGATAGCGATCCTATCCGAATCAACAATTAAGGCTTTCCGGCCTCAGTACAAAGAAAATTAAACCTAGAGAAGGTCTGACGAATAGAATAATGATCATAACAGACTGTGTAGGAAATACAATTTTCCTCCCCCACATTACTACCTAACTTCAAAACATGAATTTATCATCAGAAGAAATGACTTCACGTTTGCCAACTTTTGTTCTAACCAGCAAAGTTTGACGACGCAAGACTTAAAGTTGATACATGAGCGAAATTATTTTTTTCTCTACTGCAGTTTTTCCAAAATTTGTGGGCGAAGTAGCACAAAAGGTATTTCAAGAAACTTGACATTATATTGAGATCAGCAGTGAGGTCTGCCTGAAAAACCCAAACGAAGACTTAAAAAGAAAGACTTAATCAATTTGAAGCCCGGCTTAGTTCGTTAGACAATAAAATATAAATTTCTTTGCCATAATTTTCTAAATTGCTTCCTGGGTTCCAGATGCAATTTTGCTTTCGTAACTGATAGTATTCGCAGTGGTAATGCAGTTTTACCTTTCACGGCCAATAATAGATTTCCATGGATGAAAACGGTCAGCACCAGCAGAGTTGGACGACTCATCCTCACAGACTAAACCTCTACCAAATGACTATGATCTGTATCTGTGAGGTGTGTTTTATATTTCAATAAAGAAAGTCTCTTGCATAAGTGCGTAGATCAATGTTGTTGTTGGCTCAAATATTCTACTACTTAAGCAAGGTATTATAGGGAAAATACGCTTACGATGAATATTTCACAGGCGATAACATTTCACCTGTCGCAATATTTTCACCTCCGAATGTTTAATTTTGACCAAGAGGCCTGTGACAACACCCAACGGCATGATACACATTGCTGCATGATTCACACAGTAAATTCATCCGTAGATTACTGAGCTATTTTTTTCTGGCTATTCACAGACTACTTCAGACCAAGAAGCGACATATCCTCTGTAAAAGTTTTTGCAAATGTGATTGGAACTTTTCGTTTCCGTGAGGATAGAAGTCAGTTTTTTTCACATTTTCGAGAATTTATGTAAGGCCACCCCCAAAGGGGTTCCAATCTTTTGAGAAACTTTTTATCATTCCCGACTTCATCAATTAAGATAGAAGGAATTAGGCTTCAAACGGATTGACAAGGCCTTTCAGGGAATGTCTGCATGACCAAGGATTTCATCACGATATGATAAGAAGCTACAATTTTATATAAGGAAACTTTAATTATAAATCAAGAAGAAAACCTGTTTTCTCTCACAGAGATCCCTTAAACCAGATATAGATGTGCAAAAAATCATTTGATAGCGATGCAAGTCTTGAGCCATTTAATAAATGTGTTTGCTACAAGATGCAGAATCTCGAGGAGGCGGTGTGTCTGAACTTGACCTCGGCGTACCTCTATGAACGGTTGGAGCATAGTGCAATTAACAGTAAAACTATTGTCTCTGAGTTTTTTTTTTTTTTTTCATTCGTGCGAAAGTATCATGTGCATCATTAGGAAATGGGACAGAAAGGATAATAGACGGATTACTTAAATAACTCAAGCTTTCATTTTTTTTTTTTTTACTTTGCAGGTGCAGGCTTGTTTCGGTCGAAAATTTAAACTTACACCTCTACTTGAAATAAGGAAAGGCTAAAGTTGGATTAAACCAATCAGACTGACCACTCGTTTGCAGTGATCATATCAAAATTGCAATTTTATGATGTGCGTGTCCAACCAGGTGGATAATAAAGAGCGGAGGGATTAACTTGCATTGTAAATTTCTAATTCAAAAATCATCAACGGTTTAAGTTTTCTAAAATCCATAAGCCATGAATGGTTCTTTAATCTTGGTCATCTTTGTTTTTCTTCTGGCTCGTTGTGGCTCAATTACTGGCTTCTCATTGTGTCTGACTTTGACCCAAAGGGCGAAAAATAAAGGTAGCTTACACATAACTGCATGATTCTCAAGGTGGAAAAGTTTGTCAATGTTTTTATCACAGGAACAAAACAGTCTTGCCTGCCTCAGCATTAAAGGATTCCTACCAAGAAATGCTATTAGTTGTACGTTTCCACTTGAAGTTGCTTTTTCAGCAGTTCAATGACGTTGAAAATTAGACATTAGGACTAAAACTGAGTTAGTTAAATTTTCGGAGTATTCCTTCCACAGGGAGGAAAGGAAATTTTTTCATATTTTAAAAATGCGGAATCTCGGTGAGGGAGCGTGCCTGAATTTGACTGCAGATCTCATTGAAGGTTATAACATACATGTACATAACGGTCAATTTACCGTGTTCTTCAAGTTTTGTCTGAATTTGTTTTCTTTCCGTGCAAAGGTATCATTTGTCTCAATCGAAACTATTGGAAGTAAAAGAGGGATTTTTTCAATAACTGTAGCTTTTGCTTTTCTTTTTGTTTGTTTGTTTGTTTTTTTACTTGGTAATAACACATTTAAAAGTAGCGGGCAGGTAACTTACACGTTTACTTGAAATAAAGAAAGGCTGATGTTGGATTAAAGTAATTAAACTGGTCATTATTGATTATGGTTTGGCAATGATCAATTCAAAACTAAAATTTATGGTGTGCGTGTCCGTGCCATGAAGGTAATTAAGAACGGAAGGGCCGGATTAACATGTATCACAAGTTTCTAAATGAAAAAGAAAGGAACAAATATAAGCCGCTTAGGTTTTTCAAATTGATAAGCTATGAATAGTTTTGTAATTTTGCTCATCATTGTTTTTCTTCTGGCTCATCTTTGTACAATGTAAGGCTTCTCATTGTGTTTGATTTTGACCCAGAGGGCAGTAACATCACGTAGCTGCACGATCAAGACACAATGCTCTATGATCCACAGAGTAGTGCAACTTGTAAATAAACCAAGTAGGTTTTTTTATTTTTTTGCGGAAACTTCTGCAAAATATTTCCAGCTTGACCCGGAAGAGAGAAGTTTTCCTCTGTAATAATCGTTGCAAAAATCGCGATTCGATGTCTTTGCTTCCGTGAGGAGACGAGCAAATTTTTATCATATTTCCGAGGATTTGTCTTTAGACACCTACAAAGAGGTTCCAAACTTTTATGGGCCTTCATGTTATTTCCAAATTCATTAATTTAAGTAGAGGGGAAAGAATATTCAAACCGGATTAAAGAGGCAGTAATTAGGGCTTATTGGCAAGACCAAGGGTTTCATCACCATATGATGAAAAATAATTTATTTTAAGGGAGAAAATTGTTACCTCTCATTGAGTACCCTTACCTAACAAACATATGCATACCATCGTTTGACAATATTGTAAGTGTTGAACCGTTTAACGAATGTGTTTGCCATCAGAAGCGGGCCACAGGATTGCCAAACTCGAAAAGATGGCGTGTCTGAGTCTTGACTTAAGATCTCTTAGAAGGATAAGGCATATATGTTATACCCTTTCGTGCACGACAATAATGTGTATCGATAGAAAATGAGGCAAAGAGAATAAAAGAGAGATTACCTCAATAACTGTTGCTTTCACGTTTTATTATTACTCTATTTTACTTTGCAAGAAGCTATTTATAATTATTTGGCAGGAGAAAACCTGTTGCTGGCCAAAATTCAAACTTACACGTTTACGTGAAATAGTCAAAGGCTAATTTTCGTTTGATTAGGATTTTGCAATGATCAGTTCAAAGGTACAATTTTATAATGTGTGTGTCCAAGCTAATAATTTATAACTGAGAGGATTAACATGCACCAACCAACCCTTCACACATACTAAGGTACCTCGGGTAAACTCCATCGACTTGACTAGATTGTCAATACTGTCCATCTTCAATGTTTTCAATGGATTTTTACAAATATGGAGTTTACCCGGGGTACCTTAGTTTGTGTGAAAGGTTGGTGCTACAAGATTATGGGGAGGACCCATTGAAAAAGATTTGACTATAGTCCAAGTTGAATGTGCATTAACGGTCTCTCAGCTGCACACGATGTTTCTTCCACGTATTAGAAGAATTCAGCACGGCGTTCATTTGAAATTCTCGCTGGAATGGTTGCTCGACTAATCAACTTTTGCGGGATTTTTTTCGGTGAACTTAGAGGGCCGACTATTTGGCTTTCGTGCTGTCAAGTTTTGATTCGAGGGAAAGTATTTAAGTGCTGTTTTCGAGCAATTTTGGCGAGCATGTGTCAACTGAAGTTTCCTACCTTCCCTTTTTTTGTGTACGTGACTCGTTGGTGATTAGGACGTCAAGCTAAAACACAAAACGGCCGCAAATTGCGACGAGAACAGACTACTCTGTATGAAAGTAAGACTTTATTTCTTTGATTATTTCACACAACTTTACATTTACGGAGCTTAAAAGAAAGTCCAACTAAACCACTATACAAACTCTTTAATAATCCATTGTGAAAGAGCCTGTGACAGAGCTTGGGCCACCTGTGCTCTTAGGAGAAAGTGAATTGACAATTTCTTTACGAAAAATTTGATGTAAGATTTCGTGCAACTCTTTCTCTTTCTGAAGGAGCGGGTGGAAGTGTTTGGGTGATCGTCCACGCATTTTAGGTCGCTTGTCATCAACTTGTGTAAATTTAGAGGTGTTATCAACTGAAGCAGTGCTTAGTAGGCGGATGTGTTCGGGTTTGTCCATCACTACAACCACAGAGCCGATGTCGTCGTCTTTTAGCAATTTTTTAATCTTAAAATGATTTTAAGAAATGTTTTATCGCAATTTGTCATTGTTAAATGCTTTTCAAAATCACTTCTTGTTCCTTCATTAAGTAACAAGCCTTAAAAGTGATGAGGAGTCTACAAAGGAAACATGCAAATAATAAATCAATTTAATTTCCTGAATTAACGTTTCTTAGTTTTGTGTGCGAATTTTTTAGGACACCTGATTCAACAGATACGTGTTAAGTAGTTTCGTAAAACACTTCAACTTCATCAGGTTGAAAATGGTAACTTCCTGCCAGGAATGATCGGGTGAAGGAACTTTGAAAACTGTGGCCAGATGGTGGACTGTAGGTGTATCCAAGGTCTGAGTAAGAATGTCTGTGGGATGAGGCGTACTCACGAATGACAAAATCGTGTCCTCTACCAAATCTGGGTCCAAAGTTAGAACAACTGTATATGGAATAGCTTCTGTGATAACTATACTTGCCTCGTTTGGTCAGTTTAACTGGACCCCAGCTTGGCTTGTTAACCACCGAGAACAAAAAGGCGCTCGAAGTGTACTGGTATCCACAACTAGAAGCTGAATGATAAGTAAATAATTCAAAATGTTATTAAACTTTTGTTTCCTTTTAAGGGAGCAAACACTGATAATCTTTGATTAGGAAACTTTCATCACGTCACTGTGGTCTCCAGAAAGGTCCCAACTTAGATTGGTGCAGGTGCAGGTGTATTTCTAATGGCTTTATCAAGGTTTTGCCAATCTTTTGGTGAGTGATAACACACTCTCTGTTTCGCCCAATTTTTAGTTGCAAAGGGTATTCTAACCATGATTCTACTTCTTGTGTTATAATTATGAACGCCCAGTTTGCTAGTAACTCAACTGAGTGATCCAAAAGGCCATTAATACACTTATAAACATACTGATACAGTGATGATAAAATCTACGTAGCTCAAGGTTGAGCAAAGTGGCCTGATTAGGACAGTTTTCTAACTAAATCAGCATAATCAAAATTTGCTACAACAAGACTGTTACAGGAGAGTTTGCGGGCGTTTAAGGGTAAAAGACCGAGTCGTCGATTAACTTTAGAAATTTCATACTCTACATGATCTGACCATGTGAAGTTTTAGTACAACATAACTCCTAAATACTTAAACCTATTTACGCTGTCTAACTTAATATCAAAAGTAAATACAGACAACGACGAAATATGAAATAAGTTCTATTGCTTCCGATCAACCGGGATTTGGTCTTAGAACGGTTCAAGGTAAGTTTGTTCGCTTCTTTAGCCACAGTGCTATGTTGTACAGCATTCAACTTGCTCTCCAGCTAGCGAGGTCGTTTTGCGAAGCAGTAAAGAACGGTATCGTCAACGTACGATGATACCTCAGAGTGTTAGATAGCAGCAGGTAGCTCGTTGATATACACAGGGAAAGATAACGGTCTCAAGATACCTCCTTGTGGAACCCCGAATAACGGGAAGAGCTTCGGATAGTACATTGTCACAAAGAGTTTGCTGATTCCGATTACTCAGATACTAACCACTCCAGAGACGGGGGAAAAATTTGGACATAAGATCTCATGATCGACTACATCAAACGCCTTTGTAAGATCCAGAAATACAGCGCCACGAATATTCCCTTTTTCCATGTTTATAAGACTTCATCGGGAAAGCCAGACAATGCAGTGGTTGTTAAACCACAGGCGGCCCAAGCTCTCTTTGAGAACCACGCAAGGAACACAATTTGCATATCGATTTATAAGGATTTGTATGGGATTTTCTACAAGATATCCATAAAGATAGTTAAAAGCGAAAATATTGAATAAAAATGACTTACCTTATTCCATACGTGCGTTGCTTGCTCCTGATGTCGTTATTTTACCGATTTCACTTGATTTAAGCGGTTTTTTTTTTAATCCTGGTTTTCTCTTCTTAAAGAGAAGACCAGGATTAAGAAGAGAAAACCAGGATTAAAAAAAACCGCTTAAATCAAGTGAAATCGGTAAAATAACGACACCAGGAGCAAGCAACGCACGTATGGAATAAGGTAAGCCATTTTTATTTAATATCTTCACTTTGAACTATCTCTATGGCTATCTTGTAGAAAATCCCATACAAATCCTTATAAATCGATATGAAAATTGTATTCCTTGTGTGGTTCTCAAAGAGAGCTTGGGCCACCTGTGGTTAAATGCTTACAACGAAAACCGAATAGCTTGTTTGAAAGTAAATTATTTGAATCAAGGTATTCGTACAGCTGAGAGGGGATTACCCTTTCTAAGATCTTGCTGAGAGTGGGTAGAATTGAAATAGGCGTTAATTTGTTGGGTTTGTTCCTGATTTGAATAAAGCTGTCACTTTAAAGCAATTCCATATCCCCGGAAACTTCCCTGTGCGCATGGACTGATTAATGAACTTTGTGATGAAATAAGTAATTGATAAGGCGCCACACTTCAAAAGCCCTGCACTAAAATTGTCCAATCCAATTGCTTTATTTGCCTTGAGGCCAAGTAACTGCTCCTGGACAACCGCTTCGCTAATTTCTTGTGATTGGGACAATCCAGAGTGACCATCAATTGGCAATGGAGCACGAGGTGAAAATGATATCTTTTTCAGCTAAAATCCGTCCTATCGAAGGGAAACGAAAGTTCACAGCAGAAGCGATTAAAGGTGGATTTGTATCATGAATTCCGTCAGCGATAATGCATTGTGAAATCGAAGACCTGCTCTCACCAGATGACGCTTCGTTTAAACTAATCATCGCTTCGCATCTGTATTTCAAATTTTCAGAGACGCTGATAAAATTTGGGAACTTTTATTCTATCAGCGTGTGCAAAGGATATCATGATAGGCTATGAGTCATCATTAATTTTCCACATTATTCGAAATATCTCTTACCAGATTGACGCCGTTAAATTAATTTTTAGCCCTTATATTTAGCGCCTCTGTTCATGAGTGGCGTTCATTCGAGGGCGGTGTGCGCTTTTTTATTTTCAACTCATATTTCCTGACTCATTGACACAATCGCGGTAAAACATTCGCAAATATTATATAAAGTGGAAACGTTTTCGCGACCTTATGCCTGAAAATATCAAGAATCAGCCCGGGTGCAGAATATCAAATTTCGCCCCGTTTGGCCCCAGGAAGCCCGGAGGAAAACAACTCTTGAAACATAATTAGAAGCCTCGGTTAACTTTTACTTACTTCAAAATTTAGAAATTTTTAAATTCATTTGCCATGGTTGAAATTTGGTGCAGGTCTCAACTTCCTCTATAAATGCTGTTTTTCCTTCGCTTCTTTCGCGCATCGCTCACGTTATGCTCTTGTAATTGATGAATCAATTAATGTATCAAGCGGCAAATTTTTTGCACAATTATGCAGAAATGGATGCTTGTTGAAAATGTGAACTTAAAAGGCACTCGAAAATAACGGCATGACTAGTTTGTATTGCTTATGAGACACATTTCTGAGACAAAGTTCAGTATTCCTGATCAAATATGCCTTGGACCCCACTGTATTGTTTTGCTTTGTTTGTTTGTTTGTTTGTTTCTTTTATAAGTTAGAAAACAGATATACTCTCAGATCTTGATCTTGGCGAGGGGAAGGGGCAAGTAAATTCAATCTTTCACGCACTTACTCCATGATGCACCGGTGTATCCACCAAAGATGTATTTTCCCACACGGACAATGGTCACTGTCGGCCGTACGCTGTCACACAATGAGTGAAAGGTAGAGGCCGCCCAACCATCCACAGACGCTCGCCAGCAGCGCTTCCAATAAGGGAACGGGCTCTGCACTACGGGTTTAGCCAAATGCTCAGTGTTCCAAGGTAATTGGCATCGTTTATCAGTATTGTGGAATGATCCAACCCTAATACACGAAATGTAACACCAATGATCTTACTTTTTATTTATTTATTTATCTTTTCATATCTTCAAGTCATTCTAACCTTTAACACATTCTAATTCGTCATTCCAATCTTTACCGCCTCCCGGTTGGCTCAATTGGTTAGAGCGCTTGACTGTTGTGCAGGGGGTCGATGGTTCGAGCCCCGGCCGGAAATGGTCTTATAATATGCCATGTTTTCCAGCTCCGATATGTGGTGATGATTTAGTAACTATGTAAATGGAGCAGCCTTCTTTTTTGGGACCTAGAATTTGTAAAACACGATTTAACAGCAAGAGCTCCAAAAGATCTTTCGTTCTATTTCGTTTACTGCCATATGAATCGCCCTGGTTCAACTTTATAACCTTACAGTTACTTGGCTAATATGAATAATTTAACAATGAATTTCAACTCAACTTTATCCTTAGCTCCAAAGATTAAACCGCAAGAAGGATTTGTAGTTTCTTAGTCGAATGAAAAGCTTAAGGCGCGAAGATAATGAATAAAGGCGTAAACCTCAGGAATAACTTAAGTACCACCAAGTTATCGTTCAATACTGCGAAACTCGACTTTCTCATTCAGTTGAATCACGGGCCATGATTAAAGATTTAGTTACGATTTCAAAATTTACAGAGATATTTAGATTCTAAATAATCAACTTCTAAGCTAAGGAGCTGAAACATCCTTACAAGGAGGTTAAACTCACCACCACAACAACACAGCCCTCCTCTCTACAGAAGGAAACTTGACAAACGTCTCAAATGTGGCGGTCGCGCTGAAATTTGTCTGCGCCAACTAGTGCCAGGTTTTTCCAAGCAAACTGTCACGAAAGCAACTTTGGTCTTGGAACCAAGTTAGTAGCACGGTTTCGGTCACGGCACGAAAGTGCAGATGGACCTAGCTTCGAATTCCATCCCATGTCAAAAACACTTTGATTTCATTTCCGACTTTTCAAACCCTCCAGAGATTTATAAGGATTATTTTATTATTTTATTCTTTTATTCTCTTCCATTGTATATTGTTTACACTTTTTCACATATTTTAGCGTTCGCCACATTTTATCGTCTTCAACTTGCTTCAAAATATTTGCGCTGATTTGGAAAACTTACACACTTGAAAATGACCTCAGAGAGGTCGAAACGTCGTGACTTCTTAGCGCTAGCTTTTATTTCAAAGTAAATTTCATCCAATTTGATTTTTAACTCGGCGACGAGCAATCGATAACAAATTAGTTGTGGGCGCGGTATTCATAGCCTTCCAGAAGACTTTTGATCGCGTTTCGCACTCAATCTTTCTTCACAAGCTAGAACACAACTTTGGAATCAAGGGAAACTTACTGGCATGGCTAAGAGATTATCTGTCTGAACGGGAACAGTATACTCTAATTAATGGCGTGCCCTATGAGAATACCAAAGTTGCACACGGTATACCACAGGGCTCCGTACTGGGGCCTATACCTTTCGCCACGTACACAAGCGATCTCCCGAAAGCAGTTAACACTACAACGATGTTCCTGCATGCCGATGATACTACCATGTATTGTGTTGGTGAATCTGTAGACCAGGTCACAACAACGCTGAACAAGCTCTAGAAGAACTCGCCCTCCGGTGCAAACATAACTCCCTAGTACCACACCCCAAAAAGCGCGAGGGAATGATCCTTAAACGAAATCATTTTATCGGTCTCTTGGGCAGTTTATAAAATTAACCAGCATCTCATAAATCTCTAAACTGTTAGATGTAATTATTGACTACAAGCTTACGTGAACAAACCGCATATCAGAGCTTAGGAGAGAGTTCGTCAACAAGCTCAATCTGATCAAACGCAGCCGCTTAAATTTAAAGTCATTTTACCCTCGGTCACATATGCTCTACCAAATTGGGGGTGTTGCAAAAATGAAAACGAATTTAATTCTTTGAAATCCATACATTGTAGGGCTGCAAGAGTTAGATATAACCTCCCACGCGACATGCCCTGAGGATGTAAGAAAAACAGCTAACTGGGACTCTTTTTGCGACACTTATCAGGTCAAAATAGCCATCTTTATTTATAATATCTACCATCACATAACTCCATCATGCTTGGAACATATAATCCAAAGGGAAGAGTCTAAGTATGACCTCCGTCATCAACATCGTCAGCGTACAACGTTTTGAAACTTATTACATGAAAAACTCTATTTCTCACGGAGGATCCATTGTGTGAAATAATTCAGAACAGCCCGCTGTCGGCGCCAGGGACTACGCCAAAGGAGAAAAATGTCTCACGCCCTCAGAAACATGAACTTTAATGAAGAGTCACCGCATATGGGCCGTCCCCAAATTGAAAGGGATTTCGCCTTTTACTGACTCTATTCGTATCTTTTACTGTAAATATTTCACTTTTTATTGACTACACTGATGCAGTTTAATAATTTTTTATTTTATCATTTTATTAACATTTTCACGCGGCCCCATAAGCTATATTAGCTTTTAAAAACCACCGTGTTTCAATAAAAATGTTGTATTGTATTGTACCATAATTATCGCTAACATCACAATCTGGTAGGCTTATTTCACGCCGTCGTCGATGTTCAACGAATATCGTCGTCGATAAGAGTACAATCTACAGACTGCACTAAACAACTGTGAATTTGTGTATTTTCTCAAAAGAAACGAACTTGGAAGAGAAGTTTGTCAGGAGAAGTTCTCTGCGTGGTCCAAATGGGTTTTATTCTCTGGAATGATTTCAATAACAATTCTTTGAAGTGTCATCTAAACTGAAAAACGATTTCTTTGGCGACCGTTCCTGGACTGTTGTCACATAAACACAAGTTTCTTTGCTAAATTGCACAAATGAAAAATGCATTGACGACTGATGGTAAAAAAAACATCTTCGGTGCTGCGCGAGTTAAAAATACAGAGTCATGCGCGCATAAGTGTGTCACATGACTATCGATTGCTTCAGGGAGTGGAAGGAAAACGATAACCACCTTATTTTTCACCAATATACATCGGCAAACATTTTGATAGGCACTTTTTAAAAAACCTTTATTGCTTTTCTAACTTTTCATGCTGTTTATAAAAAAATCTACATTACGTATCTAGCCTTTAAAGTGATCAGAGTCTACACAGGAAACGTGCAATTTATGAGTCAGTTTCGTTTACTGAATTAACGTTTTTTTGTTATCTAAATCCTGTGCGAATTTTTTATGACGTTTGATCCAACAGATTTGTGTTAAGCACTTTCGTAAAACACTTCAACTTCATCAGGTTGAAAATTGTAATTTCCTGCCAGGAATAAATGCGCGAAGGAGCTGCCATAACCGTAGCTAGATGGTGAAGTGTAGGTCCATCCAAGGTTTGAGTAAGATTTTGAGTTGGAGGAGGCGTAGCTGCCAATGAAAAGATCGTGTCCTCCACCAAATGTGGGTCCATAGCCAGAACAACCGTATATGGAATATCCGTAACCACTATGATACAGGCCTTGTTGGGTCAGCTTTATTGGTCCCCAGCCTGGCTTGTTAACTAATGAGAACAAAAAGGTGCTCGAAGAGTACTGGTACCCACAGCTAGAAGCTGAATAAAAAGTAAAGAAATCAAAATATCACTCAACTGTCGATTCGTTTCAACGGAGCAAACCAATCATCGCTCCACATCTGTATTTCAAATTTTCAGAGAAGCTCTAAAATTGAATCACTTTTACTCTAAAAGCATATGCAAAGGATATCATGTCATAATGAATCAATAACTTTCTAAATTTACCAGACCTGGTTATTCTAAGTATCTCGTTTACTCGATTGAACGCTGTGGCGTTAGTTACATTTTAGCGCTTCTCAAGCGCAGAAGATTCAAGGGCGGCATTTATTTGATGGTGGTGTGCTTTAATTTCAAATCAGATCCCTTAACCCATTAGCATCAATCACCGTAAAACATTCGTAAATGGTATTTTGCTGAGACGGTTAGTCTGAATCTTCCCAGTGGTAGAATATCGAATTTCTCCCCGTTAGGCCCAAAGAAGCCCGGATGAAAACATATCCATGAAATGACTGGATATGGAAAGCTCCCCAAAATTCCCCTGCTACGTTTGAAATTTGGTGCAGGTTTCAACTACCCAAGCAAAGTTACGAAACCCAGTCTGAGCATCTCTTTCGTTTCTTTCGCGCCTTGCTCGCCGTGGACCCCATTGTACTGTTTTCTTTTGTTCGTTTGTTCGTTTGTTTGTTTCGAAATCGTAAACCAGGAGTACTCTCAAATTTCAATTTTGTAGGTTCTACTTCAAGAAGGAGAAAAGGCAAGCAAACTCAATCAATCGTGCACTTACTCCATGATAAATCTGTGTATCCACCAAAGATGTATTTTCCCACACGGATAATGGTCACTGATGGCCCTTTGTTGTCACACAATGAGTGGAAGGTAGAAGCATCCCAACCATCCACTGATGCCCGCCAATATCTCATCCAGTGAGAGGAATGGTTCTTTTCTACAGGCTTTAACCAGTGACTTAACGCGCTCAGATGATTGTCGTCATTTGCCAGTATACCTGATTCTGAAAAACATTTAAGAATGGAAGAATGGGTATTACATTACTCTTGATACAAAGCGTGAAGGGTTGTATTTAACAAATAAAGGAGCTCGACTGCGCTATGTTCTGTATAAAGTGCTGAGGAAACAGCTAGAACACGATGGAAGTGTTGGGAAATTACTAGACGTAGTTGACTGTTTTCCCTAGTTCTCGAGTGCTCTAAATGAAGTCGCTTCCTGCTTGCTTTACAACAGAATAGAACACAATCGAGGCATCTGTATTCGTCTAATAAAAAGCCGAAATATGAATCCTGTTTATTGTTTGGTGTTTTTCGTCTTTGCTCACGCTATCTCCGCACTTCCCACCAAACTCTCCTCCATGCCACAAATGCTGTATTTTCTTATTGAATGCGCGAAATGTAAAATTTGGACTTTAACCAGTGGAACTTATTGGAAGGAGGGTGCTTAATTGAGCAGAACGCTGTACTCATTCTGCCGTAGTTGAAGCTTAAAGAGTTGTGCATGAAATTGCAATAAAAAGCAAGTTTTCCTGTATTCCTTAAAAAAGTCACGGAGGTGGCATGGATGGATGTTTATCGAAAGGGGCGCTTGTTTGACATTGTTTGTCCAGGGCGTTGTGACATTTCGGGAAAGGGCACTTACTAACAGTCTATAATTACCTCGAACTCGATATGTTTGTTGTGTTATCATGTCAGAGTGGAATTTTATGATGTGTTTAGCTCAAGAGGCGTCTACAACAATTAGAGTATCTCCTTCTTGAAGTTCTAAGCAAAAAGTACTTCAGAAAACATGTTCTTACCACTTAAACAGGAAAATCGATTTTTAATGTATCCAGCGCCATATTTGCACTTGTGCGAGCCACGTTCATTGAAACACATTTCAGGACTTAAACAATAACTCAACTCCTTTTGACATTCGTTTAAATCTAGAGAGTAGAAAGACATTGCATATAAGTCCTTACGACGACACCAACAAGTATAACATTAGTACTACCACCAGCAACCTTGCTAATTTACGTTTCTTCTCCTGTTAGAGCAAAGTGACTTTTTTGCCGCTATTTCTGATAATGTTTATCCCTCTAGAGTTCTACGTGGGTACCTACAATTTATCCGATGACTCGGTACTAAAGGTAGCTTGTAATGGACACCGAGACATGTCATTCAGAGGAAGGAGTAACAATACGCTAATTTATTTCGTGCCTAAAATATATTTTGGGTAAATTGTGTCGCTTAGCTCGTAAAACACTACCAAACTGTAAAAATCAAACCTAAAGAATGTCTTTGATATGTTTGACTTACCTTTCTTACAAGTAAACCGCTGACAATCACTACACTGTACGTCATTCCATTCTTAGTTGTGTTTCATACCGAGTGCAAGTACACAATCTTCTTTTATGAAATTATTCGGCTGATTCTCGGCCCAGGATGTAAAATTTCCATGTCCAGATCAACCCAACTAAAATTGCCCTCTTTTGATCTGTCATTCAATCCCAGCCAGGATTTATCTCCATCATGGAGGTGCTGTATGTAAACATTTTCTTCATTGTTGTTGACATCAACAAGGACTGAGTTTTCTTGTCTACATTTTGTTACTGCTGTGGTCCAATCTGTACAAGTATCACTTGTGAAGTAACAGAATCCATTGAAGTAGCTCCATCCGGGATCACAGATGTCTGGAAATCAATGTGTAATTAAATCTTGAAAAGAGTAACAGATATTCATTATTCATTAGTTTAGGGAAGTATTTGTATCTTTCTGTCAAGATATTGTTCCAATCTAGCCCCCCAAAAACTTAATTACATTATCTGGTACAATTACTGACCTGTGAGGACCGCATAAGTCACTGAAACAGGATCATATCCGGTTTCGTACAATTCCTTGACACATACTCTGAATCCAGACACATTCATGTTCTGGAAACAGTTTAAAGTAATCTTTAAAAAGGAATCTGCATAACAAGCCTTATTAAGAAAAACATTTCTAGGCTTTCTTGACCTTAGAACCTAATAAAAACAAGTACCGGTCAGTGTTATGTATCTCTTTCGAGTTCTAGTTTTATGCAGTATAATTGTCATCCAGGTGGAAATGTAAACAGTGAATTATTAAAGCAAAAGATCGAAGAAAATTTTTTGGTAATCTTTGATAACAGGGAGCTATATCCAAGCTTACTAGTCTTGACATTCGGAAGTATTCGGAGACCTTGGTTGTTTACCTCAATCAACGTAGAAATACCGTTGTGAGCTGGTGCCAAGTTTCCACTTGCTGTTGTTTTGTGAGTGGCAGATATTTGGACAGATGGTGTTGCATTGTAACTTCGTGTAAAGTGCACAAACTGTCAGTAGAACAGAAAATCAAAAATGTGCTAAAGGAATCTTGCACAGCTATTATCCAAACAATTGTCGTTAACTATTTTCAGTTTCCTTACTGAAAAAGTTCATTCTGTCAAAAGATCACTCAAAACTCACCTCGCAGTAGGCATTGTTGTCTTCATCTCTTGGCGGATTCGTGTTTGCAAAGTTTACAGAGCCATATTCAGTGAAGAACGGTTTATGCAGCCTAGCAAAGGCCAACCAGGTCTGTGAAGATCCAATGCAAAAATATAACTGTAAAAGCCTTACTTGTAGTTAGTACAATAACGCATTATCAATGAGCTGCAAATGATATCATACACAAAACGGACCTTGAAATTGTATAAAAAAATGAATGAAATTAAAATTATTCCTCTTAATCAAAGGGACTGACAAACAATGTCCTCAATCTTATAGCGTTATCGATCCTGCAGCAGTTGTATTCGGAGAAAGGATATGACGTACCACATATATATCTTCATGCTTGCCATCAAAGTTTTGCAACTCTCGCAAACAAGCCTTGAACGAGTCCTTGGTTACGTCTTCTGTCCAGATCAATGCGGCATCATGTTCCTTCCTACTTCTTTGGTGATTGGACGTCACAAGTACATCTGGCGAATCGTAAAACTTGTCCTATCCGCATGTGAGGAAATTATGTCAAATAACATCTTAGTTCACTTTTGAAATTGTGAGTGAGTTTGATGTAAATTGATGACAATCAAGTAATCGTAAACAATCTTAATTTCCAATAGAGCCAAGTATCAAATTATATTAAAAGTTCAGAAATTACAATGCGTTTTTACCTGAAGATGTTTTTTCTTTCATTATTAACCTTTTTAAGCCCTACAAACGAGCTTGCGTCTCCTATATAAAAAGTAATAATTATACTGATAAATGGTTACCAATTAATCGTAACCTACCTTTGGAAAAGTCACATCTGCGCAATTCGTTCCCGACCACCATTTTGTCATTTTGATTCTTCCCGTCGTTCCCTGGGGTGGGGCTCCTTAATAAGCCATCCAATCAATGGTAGCGAAAGGATTAATGTTGTTTCCACTTCTCCCAGACTGCATCGCGCAGACTGTAAAATTTTGCGTATTTACTTTTTCAGTCCAATATGTGATGGCATGTTGCACTGTCACGGAATCATTCAGGTTCATGTGATTAAGGGTGATCTGTACGTGTACTTCCTCGTTCGGATAAAAGCGGTATGGTGGGAATACCACTGCCTTGCAACTAGATTCTGGACCTTTGGAAACTTGAAGGAGCTTAACACGACCATGAACGATTGGAAAGCCTGCAAAGATTTAAAACAACGGAGTTGTTACTCTGTAATAGCCAAATTTATGTTCACTGTTACACCTTACGTTGCTGACGATTTCCGAGAGTTTGTGTGGCGATGTTATCATGTTCATGTGTCTAGGAGAACAAAGTTCCTGTTCATTTTTCCTGACGATGTTAGAATTTTCTTGAAATGTAGCCCTACCCTCACAGGTGCCAGGATGATACAAGGTGTTATTTTCCAGTCCCTTGCACTGACTCGACCTGTAGAGGCATTCGTTGTCGTACGTTGTCCCGCCTTCTGTGCAGACTGGATTTTGATACGAAGGGCAGTTTTCGTTACACACGCAGCGTGCTTCATGGGCGCTGTAGGTTTTGCAAGCTCCCAATAACGGGCAAAACACATTTAGGCAGGGATCTAGGTCTGTGAATGTGAAGCAAAATAATAGTTATATCAGGATTAACGAAAGGAAGCAAAGGTAAATTGCAGAATGATAACACTAGCACCTTCCGGCCGAACACTAACCTCCAATAACGACGTAGCTAACAGACAGAGGGTCGTGTTTGCTTCCTGTTCCGCTCAATTCTTTGACGCAAATCTTCATGGATGTGAGGCTAACTTCCTACACAGAGAGACCACACGGTAAAACAAGAGCAGAAAAAAGGCCAACATAAAGATGAACTGCTCAATGTACCTGAACCCAGGCTGATATAATGTTCTTTTTCGGTGAAATGAGGCTCTTCGTGCTGACTTGAATGTTGTACATATGCTGCACAGACACAAGGATAACTGGTAAGGCATAAAAAGTTGTGTTGAACGGCACTTCCTGTAAAAATAAGAGAGAAATAAGACGATTTGAGATTGAGATAATTCGTATTGCACTATTTCTGTTTGGAAGTGAACTCCCCACAATCTTTCACCATGGAACCGCACCTCCGAGTTCACAAAAAATTATAGTAATTTACACTCACTTGACAGAAACCATAATTGTCTTCTGCTGTCGGCGGAAAACTGTTTGGAAAATACTTTTCCCCTGACAGCGTGAAACTGAATTCAGAGCCAGCGCCGAAAAACGCGAACCAGTCCTGCAACAAACAAATACAGAGCAAGTGTTGCCGTCAGACAGAATAATAACACAAACGACTCGCACGTGTACCACTGAAAACTTCAAGAGCGTATGTCTTACCACAGTGGTGTCGTTATGTTTTCCATTGAAGGGCAGGAACTCCCGGATGCACACCTCAAAACTTCTGGAATTTACGTTTTCCAACCAAACATACATTGCGTCATCTGGTTTTGTGTCGCGTGTGTATCTTGCTGACACAAACACGAAAGGTTTTCTGGGAAAACTCTGTGATGTTATCAAAGCATCACTTTACAATTTAAGAACAAATTTCGCGTGGCCACACAACGTATGTAAGATAAAGTCTGTTTACGAGCCTAGTGGCCCATCAGGTAGGTTTCTGTAGCATGAGGCGACTAGGAGTATTTCTTCTCCCCCCCTGGATAGGATGCCAGTTCATCGCAGGGTTACCCCCAGCGTTAAATTGCCGGTACACCTTGGTCAAGAGAGGCACTGTGAGAGTAAAGTGTCTTGCCTTAGAACACAACAAAATGTCCCGGCCGGGGCTCGAACCCGGACCACTCGATCCGGAGTCGAGGGCACCAACCATGAGGCCACCGCGCCTCCACTACAAAACGTATGTGGGCTCTGAAATTAGAATGACTTGCAACTTGTCTTTTACAACTTCAAAGGAGAAAACTCTAAGTATCCATTGATTCTTATCCGTCACCACATTTGGGTTTTGTCATGATCGTCCACAAGATCACAAAATGTAAATTGCCAACTCAGAAATGGAAACTTGTCCAAAATAATGTATATATGTTCATAACCAAGAACATCAAAAAGGCTTAAAGACCTTGATAGCTTAAACATTTTTCGACTCTGAACCTCAACATTTTTCCTAACCTGTGAGAAGGTAACTTTGTCACACTTAGTTTCTGTTGTCCAAATGCCATCAAAAGTCGCTCTGCCGTGAGTAATTTTTGGATGATCTTGGAAAGCCAGCCAGTTGATGATTCCGGTCCCATCAGATCCAATACCTGACTCACGCGAACATACCTTAAAGCCAAGTGTGCTAACGGACTGAACCCACATAGCCGAGGGTGAGTGGACACGTGAGAACATCTCACCATGACTTACTGTCACGTGAACGTTAACCTGTAATTTCGAAGGTAAAGCGCTAAAATTGAAATTCCGTAGCTTTTGTTAAAACGAATGATAAAAGCGAAAGTAAACAATCTCGGTGAGGCCATGACCCGTTTTGTTCCGTTATTCTTTGCGTTTATTTAAGTGGTTTCTGCCCTTGTTATTGGATTGCTCCCCTCAGCTCCTCATGGAATCAGGCCATTAAGCTCTTCGTTATTGAAGAATTATCAGTTATGGCTCCATTACAGTGGAGGAGAGGATTAACTGCTTAAAAAAAGTGATTAAGTGACGTCTTAAAGCAAGACATAGGACTAAAGAACATAATGTGAGCATGAGAAGGTATCTGCTTAAAATGAAGCAACGAAAGAATTTTATCTCGAATGCGATTCCACTAAATTATTCTCAGGCTTTGCGTAGCTTAATGCATTCGCAGTCATCCCTCGGCCTGTTGATATAGGATAGAGTTTCTTCATCCGCAAGAAAGGGAGTAAACTAGAACTATACAAGAGTACTCACTGTTCCGGATCCCTTGAATGCATCAGGGAATACAATGTTTGTGCAACGAGACAATCGTCAATATTGAGGGGGTGAACATCCACTGCTGCAGCTCCAATCTTGCAGATTTTGGGAAATGTTAAGCCTACCAGTTTGGAGTGGAATACCTTATGGTACGGAAAAGTACATCATTACGGTTTTCCAAAAAAATCCCGAAATTAACTTAGTACAGTTTTACTTTTGCGTGACGACTATTCCATGCACTGCGATTCGAAAAATGTGTCCAAATGACACTTTATGACCTTATAAGGTGAAGTAGGACAAACTACGCGACAAGTTTGTGCTTGCCTGTTTGGTGACGTGGCATGTCTTTCCATCGATAGAAATATGAAAAGTTAATCGTGCTAGCTCAGCAGTGCTACTTTTAGAGCAAAGGTTTCCTTTCTGTTTTTAAAGATTCATTGATAGAAAGTTGATATCAAACGAATCGCCAAAACATATGTTGACTTGATGACTTACCTATTGGTGAGGGGCAAAATTTTGGTGAAAACTTTTTTCATAGAATACATCGTCAATCCAATCAACGCTTGAAGTGCAATTGTCAATAGCAACTTGTAATTCCAAGGGTCGTGTTTTGAAACCGACCCCTGAAGTGCAAGAATAAAACCGAGCTCTAGCCAGCTAAACTATTAAGTTTTGTTGAAAGACGTCCTTTGGACATTAATTGCAAAGGTAACAAAACGCTTCGAACGCTATTAAGAAGGCATAGAGCGAGACTGTAAAAGTGTTTTTTTTTTATTCTTGCATAAGAGTACCTCGCACATTTATCTTAAAAGGAAAGAATGATGTTATGAACCTGATTTGGCCCGAAGTGAAGGCGACTTAAAGTTGTTAGGCCCACGATGGCAAATTTCAAAAGAAGAGCGTGTGTTCATTGCCACCAAGAATCTTCTTTATGGGCCTTAGGACAATCTCCTGGCTTAAACCACCGATAATGCAAAGTCTAACCGGCTGGACTATATTCCAAAAACGTTTTAACGTATGATGTTGCAGATAAACCGACAGATCGAAAAAGAACTATGGCACTTACCTCCTGAATCATTTGGAAGCTGATTTATCATAAGGGTAACAAGACTTAAACGAGGTTAAAAGCTCAACAGTGGCCGTGAAATGAAGACCATTTCTTCAACAAAACTTTCTGGAAATAAATGGGGGGCTTTGCTCTGAAATGTCTCCTTCTCCGGCTTTTTGTAAGGGAGAAATTCCACAAAATTCAAAAAGGGGGATTGAAAACGAAAGCTAAGTCGGAGAAATAAACTCAGACAATCAAATTCAACCGAAGTTTTCAGAAGTCACGATGTAGATTACTCTGAATGATACGTTGCAGCAAATGTGTTTTAAATACATTTAGCTTATTATGCTGTGCAGCACCAATACAGTCTTACCTTTGACGGCCAAACAGATATTTCCACGGAGGAACAAAACTATGATCAAGACGGTTAACTGAGTCATTCTTCCAAGCTATGCTTCACAGAATGGCGTTGGCCAGTGAGATCAGGTCCTTATATTAGAACTTAGAAAAGCGTTTTGATTAGTTCGAATTGACATCCAACTCAAGCAGAGTTTCATGTCTTTCAGAGGACAAGGAGGTAAAGAGGAAATATCTCGCAAATTGTAACCTTCACGTGAACACACTTTGCAATGTGATATTTTACGCGGCACAGGTACAAACCTGTTATTAGCAAAAACTCATTTACCCGGTGTACGTTTCATTTCATCTGTTTGTGTTTTTGATTTTGACCTGAAGGGCAATGGACATCACGTAGCTACATGATGCACACTGTTGCATGATTCATAGCATCGCATCATTTTTAAGAGTTCTTGGCTAGATTCCTTAATTGTCGGCTTGTTTCTTACATTTCGATGGGCAATATTACTATCATGTATCTTATATGTGTGTGTCATGAATCTCAGATTTAGAAATGTGGCGGTTTTCAACATATGGTTGCTGCACCAAGCGGGACTTACCCCTTGAAATCACCTGAAGACAAACCTTTTTTCTTATTTTTCACTCTCTTTTATTGAGATCAGCTACCGGCCAAAGGTCCTTTGCCTATAGAGCAGTATCTCTTTGGAACATGTTAGACGAAGACCTGAGAAATGTTACATCTGTAAAGGCCTTTAAGAAAGTCCTGAAACTTGCCATGAATGAATGATCAAGTGACAGTTAGAATTTAGAATTTAACAATAGCTTGTCAGATATACTCAGCATTCATATTTGTAAATAGGTACTGAAAAACCTCTTTTTTTGGGAGTATTTATCATTAAAGTTTAAAGGTTTAAAGCTTGGTGGTGACGAGAATATTTTACTTTTTTATTGGTCTATCTATAGACCCCTTTGAAGGAGTGCCAAACTTTTAAGGGTAAATACATTGGTTACAAATTACGAATTAACATGGCGGCCTTGGGCGTAACAGGGATACTTTTTAAGAAAAGGTTTCATTAAGGTATTACATCATTTAAACTATCTTACATCCTGAAAAAGATCTGTTTTCGCTTGTGGAGATATCTTTAGAAAATATCTATCTTCTTTACGTTATCAGATAAAGCTGTAACTTTCTTACAATTAATACGATCCACAGTTTGAAGAATTTCGAAAAGGGGACGTGTCTGAATATTGATTACTGGACCTTCATCAACATGTTGAAACATACCTAGCAACAAATTAATTCTTCTTATTTCGGTAAATAAAACGATGTTTTGATTCCCCTATAAATTTTCCCGGACTCGCATACAAGTATCCGGTTTACCAGAGGAAGTTAAGATGGGGAAAGAGGGTTCATTTCACCAAAAGTAGCTTTAAAATAGATATACTAGTATGTTCGAGGGATACAGGTTCAGACTTGCCACTGACGAAAAACCAAGCATTGAAAACATTCACTAGCTCGACTGAGTGAAAGCTTGTTACTGGATTAAAATCAGTAAATAGCTCTGCGCCACTTTCTTAATGTTCATGTCAAATTTGTAATTTTTCCTGAGAAAGTTACAAACGAAAGTCTTGTACCCTGTTCAATGTTTTCACATTTTCTAGGGTTCACCTTTGGCCTCGTATAAAAAGCCGTGCTAAACTTTCAGGAGTCTCAGAATAAATCCTACAGATTTTTAATGTAAAGGGAAAATAAAGTAACTTGAAAAGGGATTGCGGTTTATCGCCAAGAAAATACGAAGGTGATCATATAAAAAAGTAGCAAGCAAAAGCTTTGCTATCATTCGTAATTTGCACTTTTGATCTCATTACCCGCTCTTTGAGATAAGTTTTGAAAAATTTCCAAAATAACTACAAACATTTAGATCAGTTGATCAGTTAGCCTCACCTTGATACCCTTAACCTAGTATCCTGAAAAAACTGATAAACATTCCGTACACGTGCCACTGGTAAATCACATCTGGTGTCCATTCATGGCAAAAATCAATATTTACCTTTGAGCTAAAAATTTATAACTGAATCAGTTTCCGAGTCAAAAGTTAGCTCTTCTCCGTACTTTTTACAAGCTTAACAATTTATATTTGCTTCTTGGCCCATTATTGTCACCTTAATGTTTTTTCCATTTTACTGAACCAATATTTGATGGTTTTGTTCAAGCTGGAGGATGTACTGCTCCTGGGAAAGATCTGCTCAACAGTTCATGACCGGAAATTCAACACTTTTGAACCATTCAGCGTAACACAAAATAATCAAAATATCAATTATGGTAAATGATATGAAATGGGCACATGTCTTGTTTTGTTTCGATTAAATATTTCTCTATGGTGCGTCAGGTGTTTTTCTAGCGAGACCAAGGGGACAGCATTCTTGGGAATGAAATAAATGTTCAGCCCTAATAAATTTTCGTTAGTGAAGCATAATTTGTCCGAGGCTTTTAACGTGAAAAATGCGTTTATTAATTGCATTCTTGTACTTCGTTTGCTAATGATGTAAGCCGGCTGCTGAGGATGTCGATTTTAACTTTCGTCGATTTCATAGTTGGAGTCGCGCTCATCAGCTCGGTGAGGGCGGCAGGATACCACTGCACTTCCTTTGTTCTGGAGTGATTTCCAACTAAATATTGATGAGGCTAGATAGTTTACCCCCATGCCAGAGTTTTAGAAGCCGATTTCTCGAGCCATTGTACTGTGCTTCTTTGATTCAGCGAAGAGTTGACCTTTTCTTAAATAAAAACCAGTGAGCGGCATGCAGCAACAGATCTTGTCAACTTTGTTTATTTATCCGACAGGTTTCGTCTGATCAAACAGACTTCAACGGGGATTTGCACAAGATTTAACAATAACCTACTTATATAAAAGAAGTTTAAAGAGCAAGTCACTTTCAAATTGGGGTGTGAACAGCAAAATCACCCACAAACAGGAAAAGTTACGCAAATCGAGCGTAATAAATAAGATATGTTACACAAATCAAGCGTAACAAATTAGGCAGGGTTTTTTGGGGGCTCACGATTTAACGTTAAATGGTGAGCCCCAAAACTAATGAAACGGGTAAATCTAAATATCTCGTTTAGATAATTAAATCAAAAATGCGACGAAAATAAAGACGTGCTAGCCTGCAGTGCCGGCGTATTTTGGGCGCACGAGTGCACATTTTCGTATTAGGCCGCCATCTTAGATTTGGTAACTGTGGAGGATTGGGGCGAGGAAATATTTGCCGAGGGAGTAGGTGTTAAGTGGAAAAATGGGCAACGGGGGAGAGGGAGGGGAAGGAATATATATCTTGAATGATGCATTATTCACTCTTACTTGAAAAATATAAAATTCAAAATGACACTAAACAAACAAAATCAGTAACTTGAAGCTGCAATAAATTTACAAGAGTAAATCAATCCATTGTCAATCTCTGTCAGGGAACTAAGTTACTATTTTTTCCCAAGTCTTTCTAACAACACCATCATGTTGTTGCTGTTGCTGGAAAAAAGCCATTTGAAGTGTTTGCATCTGATCTTGCTGTTTTGCCATGTTTGCAATCATGGCCTTCTGGGTTTTAAACATATGTGATTGCTTCTCTTTTTCGTTTTCAGCTTCTATTGCTTTCAAAGCGAGCTCCCCTTCGCGGATCTTAAGCTCCTCTTCTAATTTTTCGCGTAGAAATTCGGCAACATCAGCCCCGCTTTTTCGTTGCCTTTTCGCTTTTCTTTCACAGTCCTCATTAGCCCTTCTTCTTGTTTCACCAACTTTTTACAAGGCTTGAAAACGCGTCTCCTCGGCTTTTTTGCGATCTGTTTCGCCACTCATTCTGTTACAGGATTCTCTCGTTGTTTGTGCTAATTTCACTCTTCCAAGAGTGTGTCGAGCTATGTTGGTTCGGGAGATATACCACTTGCATTTTCTTCTTCTCTACTTTGCTGTCGAAATCTGCAAGTCAAATCGCTCTCTTACCGCTCTTTGATTCACTTTGAATTTCACTAGAGTTACACTTTTTAGGTTCTCGGAAATTTGCGTCCAAATTCTTCCTCTGTCATTACTCCCTTTCTTGAACTTATAAAACTCCTCTACCAAATTTTCTCTGCACGGCAACACGTCGTGTGCCATTGTCCACTCCATTGGCCTGTTGTAAAAATCAAATTAACAGAAATAAATAAACATTCTAGTAATTTGTTACACGTAACAGTATCCACCAGATTAGTGCCGGATCATGAGGCAAACGAAGAGCTCAACTGAGTCAAAAAGAATAAAACAAACGAGAACGATATGGAAATAATTACGATTGCCGCTTGGCAGTGTTGGCGGCGGAACCTGAAGCTGTCCCTGGTTTTGATATCTTTTTTCTACAAGTAAATTTTGACCAAATTGCGTTTATCCACGATTCATCAACTCGTAAAGAAACGCAATTAATTTAATCACATGGAAAAAATTCAAATAATCAAAACTTCAAACGAAATATTGCGGCAAACTCTGACGTACTCACCACTACGGGAAAGAAGTGATTATGCCGAAGCAGATGGCAAGAGTTCGGCGTGAATTCCCGCCTTAGACATGCGCAGTCGAACAAGTTGTAAGTGTAGACTTCCGGTCGCCGTAGTAGAGCCTGCTTCTTAAAGTCCCTACCGTCACGGAGACCTACGCATGCACAATGTGAGCACGCTAATAAACTCGTACTCGTACTCGAACTCGTTATCGTACTCGAATCTAAAGCTCTCTATTATATGCCGAAAAAATGCGAGGGATGCAACCGCAAGTATAGTCTGGGACAATGTTACCGTCAATACACGTTCGTAAGTGAACATTAATCGCCGACTCTCAATACGTACTTTGTTTCAATTATTGAAAAAAAAGTGAAAGAGATTGAAAACTTAAAATTTTTCGAAAGCCATGCCTGTCATTGCGAACTAGTGCCAGATTTCTTCGAACCATTCGCCACGAAAGCGACCTCGGTCATGGAATTGCATTTACACTGATTACACGATCCTACAAACTGCCGATGCCGTCTCGAGGGTATTTCGCCTCGAATTTCCTTCGGCAATCAAAAACCTTTAAGTTTATTCCGGACTTTTCGAACATTCAACTCAAACAATTCAAACGAGTTTGATTTTTCTTCAGGAGAAACAAAACAATCAGGATCTCTTCGGGAGACGTTCTATACGTCGTGCAAATGAAAATTATTTACTGAAATTATTCTAATGCCGAGTAATTTGAAATGTCATCAGTACGGAAAAATAATTTATTTGGCGACCAATCTTGAACTTTGGTCGCATCAATTCCAAAGTCTATTTGCTAAATTTTATATGTGAAAAATGTGCAAATGTCTGCAGGTAAAAGAAGATATCTTCGGAGCCGCACGAGCTACTGAACTCCAGCGGGTCATGCGCGGGTGTAAGTGTGCCATGTGACTGTCGATTGATCTAGGGAGGGGAAGAAAACACGATAACCACCTTAGTTTTCACCAATAAATACAAACGATTTAATAGGAACTTTTATTGAAATATTTTATTACTTGTGTAATTTTTCACGCTGTTTATCATAAGTCTACTAAGTAAGAAGCTTTCAAAATGATGAATTAACATTTTTTAGTTTTCTAAATCCTGTTAAAATTTTTTATGACATCTGATTCAACAGGTCTGTGTTAAGTAGTTTCGTAAAACACTTCAACTTCATCAGGTTGAAAATGATAACTTCCTGCCAGGAATGATCGCGCGAAGGAGCTTCTATAACTGTGGCCAGATGGTGGACTGTAGTCGTCTCCAAGATTTGAGTGAGAATTTGAGTTGGATGAGGCGTAGTCGGAAATGTGAATATCGTGTCCTCCACCAAATGTGGGTCCATAACTAGAACAACTGTATATGGAACATTTCTTCTGATAACTAAACTCCCCTTGTTGGGTCAGTTTCATTGGTCTCCAGCTTGGCTTGTTAACCAATGAGAACAAAAAGGCGCTCGAAGTGTACTGGTATCCACATCTAGAAGCTGAATGATAAGTAGATAATTCAAAATGTTATTCAACTGTCGTTTCCTTTTAAGGGAGCAAACACTTATAATCTTTGATTAGCAAACTTTCATCACGTCACTGAGGTTTCCAGAAAGGTTCAAACTTAGATTGGTGCAGGTGCAGGTGCATTTTCGCCTTATTTAGGTTGTTCCAATCTTTTGCTGAGTGATAACACACTCTCTGTTTACCTCAATTTTTGGTTGCAAGGGTTAGTCTAAGTATGATCCTATTTCTTGTGTTATAATTATGAACGTCCCTGTTGGCTAGTGGCTCCAATGAGTGATCCGTGAGGCCATTAATACACTTATAACCATACTGATATATAGCGATGATAAAATCTACGTTGTTCAAGGTTGAGCCACTTTAATTTTACGAGGGCATAAGTAGCTGACGAATAAAGTGGTCTGTTCAGGAACGAGCCGTTGATTAACTTTAGAAATTACATACTCTACATGTTCTGACTACATGAAATCTGAGGACAACAACTCCTCAATACTTAGACCTATTTACGCTGTCAAACTCACAATCAAAAGAAGATAGAGACGATGAGGATATATGAAGTAAAATTCTATTGCTTCCAATCAACCAGGATTTTGTCTTAGAAAGGTTCAAGGTAAGTTTGTTCGCTTTTAGCCACAATGCTACGTTGTTGAAGTCTGCATTCAATTTTCTCTCCAGTTCGCAAGGTTTTTTTTACGAAGCAGTAAAATAACGGTTTCGCCAGCATATAATGATACCTTGGGGTGTTTAATAGCAGTAGGTAGCTCGTTAATATACACAAGGAACAATAACGGTCCCAAGATGCTTCCTTGTGGAATTCCGAAAGTAACAGGAAGGGCTTTGGATAGTTTATTTTCACAAGAGGTTTGCTGATTCCGATTACTTAGATACTAAGAAAACCATTGCAGAGACCGGGGAGACGATTTGGACATCAAGATCCCATGATCGACTGTATCGAACGCCTCTGTAAGATCCAGAAATACAGCAACACAAATGTTCCCTTTTTCCAAGTTTAACAAGACTTCATCGGCAAAGCCAGAGAATGCAGTGGTTGTTAAACGCTTACAAAGAAAATCAAATTGCTTGTTTGAGAGTAAATTATTTGAATCAAGGTATTCGTAAAGCTGAGAGGATTACACTCTCTAAGATCCTGCTGAAAGAGCGTAAAATTGAAATAGGGCGATAATTTGTTGGGTTTGTTCCTGATATGAATAAAGCTGTCACTTTAGAACACTTCCATATCCAAGGAAACTTCCTGATGAAATAACTGAATTCAAGCTACACTCAAAAGCCTTGTCCTGCTTATGGACAACCGCTTCGCAAATTTTATGTAATTGGAACAATCCACAGTGACCATCAATTGACAATGATGTATGAGCTACAAATGATATTTTTTCAGCTAAAATCCGTCCCGAAGGAGAATAAGAATTCAAGGCAGAAGCGATTGAACGTGGATTTGTATGATGAACTCCGTCAGCGATCATGCATTTTGGAATCGATGACTTGCTTTTACGAGATTACGCTTCGTTTAAAGCAATCATCGCTTCACATCTGTATATCAAATTTTCAGAGACGCTAATATAATTTAGAGAATTTTATTCTATATTATCGTGTGCAAAGGATATCATCTTAGGCCACGAGTCATCATCAATATCATTCTAAGTATCTCATTTACCCGATTAACGCCGCTTATTAAATTTTTAACGTTTATATTTAGCACCTGTAGTCATGGGCGGCGTTTATTCGATGGCGGAGCGCGTTTATTTTCAAATCATATTTCTTGACTCATTGACCCAATTGCAGTAAAACATTCGCAAATATCATGTAAAATGGAAGTCTTTCCACGACCATTTGCCTGAAAATATCGAGAATCGGCCTAGGGGTGGAATATCGAATTTCACCCTGTTTGGCCCTAGGAAGCCCGGAGGAACACAATCCATGAAATGACATTAGAAGCTTCAGTTGCCTTTTACTTTCTTCAAAATTTAGAAATTTTTAAATTCACCTGCCGTGGTTGAAACTTGGTACAGGTCCTGTTTGAACATATCTCTCGCCTCTTTCGTGCATCGCTCTAGTAACTGATGAGTCAAATAACTCATCTGGCGGCAATTTGTTTTTCACAATTATGCAGAAATAGATGCTCGTTGAAAACGTGAACTTAAAAGGCACTCGAAAGTGAACGGCATGATGAGTGTTTATTACTTCTGAGACACTGTTATAAAACACAGTTCAGTATTCCTGATCTAATATGCCATGGACCCCATTGTACTGTTTTTTTTTTTTTGTTTTGTTTTGTTTGAGTGATTGTTTGTTTGTTTGTTTTTTTGTTTTTCAAGCTAGAAAACAGATGCGCTCGTAGATTTTAATTTAAGCGAGGAGAAAAGGCCAGCAAATTCCATAGGTTATGCACTTACTCCATGATAAGCTGTTGTATCCACCAAATATGTATTTTCCCACACGGACAATGGTCACTGTTGGCCCTTTGCTGTCACACAATGAGTGGAAGGTAGAGGCAGCCCAACCATCCACTGATGCTCTCCAGCAGCGCTTCCAGTAAGAGGACTGGCTTTGCACAACAGGGCTTAACCAACTGCTCAGGGATCCAAGGTAATTGTCATCGTTTGCCAATATTGCCGAATAACCCAGGCCTTAGAACAGGAAATAAGTATTATTTCACCGTTGACACCCAAATTTTTTTCATTGCCATAACATTTTTACATGTTATTGTGTAAAGAAGATATGGAACACTGACACAACAAAAGCAAACAACTGAACATTAGAGAAATCGTTGGTGACGCAGAGCATAAACTACTGTGGCTCCTGGGACAGGAAACTTGTCCACTTCTGCGAAGCGTTATGTTAATCAGTACAATAGGAAATGAGAAGAATTTGAACTCAGTTGTCACGTACAGAATACACTTTTCACGTATTCAAAAACAAAATGAAAAACAATCTTCCATAATTATCTTTTGAGACAGATAAAAGGCTCAGAAGAGATTTTGAAATCAGTTCTTTTCCTATCATAGTTTGAAAAGAAAGCCAGAGTTCGGTTAAAATTTCGAGGTACGAACACCAAACTTTCACTTCCCTGCTTTACCGACAGTTTCTTGTAAACTTAACATCCTTTCCTACATTTTTTTTTTTTGGTATAAAGGGCTATAAAAATGTATTTCAAGCTGTTTTTCAACACATCTCACCTGCATAGCTGTGATAACAGTCAAATCCATCTCCAACGTATCCAGCTTTACACTTACACTTGTATGAGCCACGTTCATTTGTACACGTGGCCAGCTTGTGACAATAATTCAGATCATGTTGGCATTCATCTAAGTCTAGTAATGGAATAAAATGGAGCGATAAACAATCTATAAACACCGAAAAAACAGAAAAGGTTAAGTAAGGCCCCTCGCACTTAATTACCCATATTACTGACGGAGCGTATTTCCGTAAACTGAACCGATTAGGAGTATCGCTGATATCCATGCCTCCCACTCCCCCTTAAAAGACCTCAGAAAGTTCTGAAGTCAGTTTTCCTGATAGACTGATGGTTCCTAAAACTACAGCACAGTGGTCCATTCTGAGTCTCACACCAGACCAGTCACCAGTCCAGCCCGATAACTATTACACAAAAACATCTGATTGTACAGCTGGACCTCGGAACAAGAGGGTCAAATTTGAGTCTCACAATAGAATCATTGTGTTCTTTGACATGGTTAAGGATACGGTGAACCCTCGCAGGTGTTGCTCGCGAAAAAAACTGTTACCGCGCTATTGAAAGCGTAACCACCATAAAATATATATCAATGGAAGGGATATGAAATGTGCTTTCCAGCTTTAACCCAGGGGCTTTTTTCCTTTTTTACTTTGGCGGCTAAAGGAATTCAGTTCGAAAAAATGTTTTCGTGAACAACTTGAGTGCATTTCAATATCTTAAAAAATATATTTTTTGAAACTGTAGTTGAAATAGTAATGCTTTGTTTGAAGTGCAATTAAAAAAATATGTTGTCAAAATTTGGCTCGCGAAGGTCTACCGTATCCTTAAGCGAGATACCCAGCTTTCTCAGTGGCTCACCATCAAAAAGTAAGAATTGTTATCAGTGAACTGTCCTGCAAAGAAACGTGGCAAAATGCAAGGACATATATGTGATGGACTGACATCTTGTGCGGGAGGGAAAGAATGTTACAAGTTGCTCGACGTGTCCAAAACCAGGATAAGTCCAGACATAACTGGATCATTATTAGCACCAAACTAGCCATTGTAAAACATCAGCTGTGTTTGCTCATGAAAATGACACCTTAAAAACTTCATTCAATATGTTTGACTCACCTTTTTTACAAGTAAACTGATGACAACCACTACACTTCACGTCGTTCCATTCATAGCTGTATTTCACACCAAGTGCGTGCACACAATCTTCTTCTTTGAAGTTATTTGGCTGATTTTTGGCCCAGGCTGTAAAGTTTCCATGTCCACGATCCGCCCAAGTAAAGTCACCTTCTGTTGATCTGTCATTCAAACCCAACCAGGATTTATCTCCATCATGGCGATGTTGAATGTAAACATTTTCTTCATTGTTGTTGACATCAACAAGGACTGAGTTTTCTTGTCTACATTTTGTTACAGCTGTTGTCCAGTTTGCACAGGTATCACTTGTGTAGTAACAGAATCCATTAAAGTAGCTCCATCCGGGATTGCAGATGTCTGGAATTAAATGTGCGTGATTTAATCTTGGAAAGAGTAACAGAAATTTATTATCCACCTACACTCCCCAGAGTAAAAATAACGCCCAAAACGAGTACAAATATCACACGGTATTTTTACTCCGGAGAACCGGTTAGACAGGTTTTCTCGCATCGAGCAAGCGACGAATTGGATTGAAGTTACAAAAAAAATGGCGGACAATTTAAATCATTTTTCTAGCGACGAAGAGTCGGAATGGCTGGCGAATATTTATCCAAAAAACACAACAACGCGCCAATTCCGTTCCGCTTCACATACTTCTGTCACGCACTCCCCGTAAATAAATATCCGCGAAGTTCGCCCGCACTGAAATAACAATTTGGGGTTCTGTCCTGGTGTACCGGTTTATAAGGGAATTACCATTGTTTTTTCTTTGTTTAGGAGTTATCGGTTAGCTATTGTGTATTGCTTGGTCTTTTGTATTGGCTCTTGTGAACCGGTACACGAAGACAGAACCCAATTTGGCGTGTTGTACAATAAATAATTTATTAGACGTTTTGTCGTGTCCTATCGCTGAGAATTTTTACTAGTTATTTGTATTTTGACGAGACGGTAGGGCTCGTCAAAATACGGCACAACTCGTAAAAAATACTCAACGATACTCGACAGCAAAAGGTCTAATACGATATATGTATTCATATGTGACAAAGCTTACTAAATGATCTGCGTCTCCTCCGTCTAAATATTGATGAAATCTAACCCGCAAAGTTTAGTTGCATACCGACCTGTAAGGACCGCATAACTCACTGACACAGGATCATATCTGGTCCCGTACAGTTCCTTAACACAGATTCTAAATCCAGACACATTCATATTCTGCAAAAAAATGCGAAGTCTATTATTTAAATGAATTCTACATTTCCCTCTCTGTCGAGTTATTGTCCTCTACAACATTTTTCGCAAGGATATTGAAAGCGGGAAAAAATAAAAAGGGTAAAAGCTGATAGTTTGTTTTGCATGATTTTTGATAATCAAGCATCTGTTTTCAAGCCGATTCTTTTAAAGTCTACCGTAAAATGCTTTTTACCTCAATCCAAGTAGAAATGCCATTATGAGCTGGTGCCAAGTTTCCACTCGCTGTTGTGCTGTGATTGGCTGATATTTGGACAGATGGCGTCGCATTGTAACTTCGTGTAAAGTGTACAAGCTGTCAGAAAGATGAAAGAAAGATACTGAAGGAAATTCTTGAATAACTGTTTCCTTGAGCATCATCATTAATTACTCTAATTTTCTATAATCGCAGGGCTCGACTCAGACTTACGCTGTACACTTACCTCGCAGTAAGCGTTGTTGTCTTCATCTGTTGGTGGATTCGTATTTGGAAAGTTTACAGAGCCATGCTCAGTGAAGAGTGGCTTGTGCAACTTAGCAAATGCAAACCAGGTCTGTAAAGAACCAGTACAAAAAACAACGCTTACTTCTAGTGAGTACCATAACGCAAATTCAATGAGTTAAAATGATTTCACACAGTGAAAGATCTCAAAATTGAATGAATAAAATTGTAATGGAATGAAACTAAGAGAATTCTAATCTAATTTGAGTACAAATGCAAAGATCCAAGCGTGTTACTGAGGAAAGCCGATACCTTGGTGAGCCTTGAGAAAATAACCCTTACCTCAGAGCTTCATCTATTTTTCAACAGAGATAAAGCACATCACATACCACATAAATGTCCTGATGCTTGCCGTCAAAGTTTTGTAGCTCCCGCAAACAAGCCTTGAACGAGTCCTTGGTTAAATCTTCTGTCCAGATCAACGCAGCGTCGTGTTCCTTTCCACTTCTTTGGTGATTAGATGTCACAAGAACAACTGGTGAATCCTTAAACTTGTCCTAAACACATGAGAATAAACATTTTCATCACAAATCTGACTACATTTTGGCAGTTTTTTTAAATTGAGTTTGGTCTGCATTGATCTTTACAAAGTCATCTGAATCATTCGTAATTTGCAGTGGGGTCAAATATTAAAATGATATCAAATTATAGTGAATTGCTGTCTGCATTGACTTTTTCTTACCGAACGTCTTTTTACTATAATCATCATTATTGTTATGGTTATTATAATAAAAATAAAGATTATTGTTATTGTCCACGATGTTCGCTTAATTAAGGATATTCTATATACAAGGCTAAACGTTTAGGAAAAAAATTTTTAAAATGTTTAAACCAAACGTTTCCGGCTGTTTGCCATCGTTAGGGTTGAAAATAATGAACGTCTGTACATACATATATATCTTATGTGATTCTCGATGGGAAAAGTTTGGAGACATAAGAAATAACTTGTTTGTTCAAACTGGGGTGGAATTGTTTGATCATTAGCCCCTCGACGATCCTACGCTTGTGGAGTGTTTCTGCTGAGGAGAGAACGCGCCAAGTGAAAGAATGTGATGTATTTTCCCGCAAGTTTTTTGTAGGTTCAGAGGTGTGAGCAGGATTTGAATGCTCCGAAATACGTACTGTTAAATTTCTCACAGTTTCGCCAATACAATTAACGCCACAAGGACAATCTCCTTTGTAAAACAACTTTGGATCCGTGAGTATTTTTAAGGCTTTCAATTTGCCTTCTTTGCCACAGGATTACAAAGATGAAATTAAAATTAATGAACTCGTTGAGTTTTGTAACAAACGTCTTACCGAATCTCTCGTTTTTACTGCAAAAAGGAAGCTTGATAAAAACTTTCTTTCGGTTTTCGAAGAGAAAACTCGGAATGATGTTGTCATCTTGCATTGAGTCGTTTAGAAATTCGTTGATTGTATGCGAAACAAAACGCCTGGGATAACCTGCATTGACAAAAGATGTTTTAAGGGTTTCTATGTCCCTGTCAAGATCGGTAGAGATGCGTTTGGCTCTATGGAGTACGCCAGTGATGCAATTCCTTTTCCATTTAGTAGGGACCTCAGATTTCCAATATGTTGGTAGTTTTCCCGGTTTCTTAAAGACGCTGCAATTAAACTTGTTGTTCTAACTAAAGGCAGTATCGAGGAAGTGGTCGATTGAGCATTCAAATCCTGCTCAAACCTCTGAACCTGCAAAACACTTGCGGGAAAATCCCTCACATTCTTCCACTTAGCGTGTTCTCTCCACAGCAGAAACATTTCACAAGCGTAGGATCGTCGAGGGGCTAATGATTCAACAATTCCGCCCCAGTTTGAACAAACAAGTTATTTCTTATGTCTTCAAACTTTTCCCATCGGGAATCACATAAGATATATATGTATGTACAGACGGTCATTATTTTCAACCCTGATGATGGAAAACAGCCATAAACGTTTGGTTTAAACATTTTAATAATTTTTTTTCCTAATCTTTTAGCCTTGTATATAGAGTATCCTATTATTGTTATTATTATTATTATCATTATTATTATCATTATAATCATTGTTATGGGCTCCAGGTCCTATTTTGAGCAGTGCGTCAACGATAAAGTCGAGGAATGGGTAGAGTAAGTGACAAAATTGGCTGACAACAACAAACATATGAAACATATGTGTGAACTGCGGTTATGAGACGTATATGAGCACGATCCTTCGCAGTAAAGCACTATTTGAGCAATAGTGAAAATCAGACCTGAAAAAAATTTCAGGGCTGTACGGGATTCGAACCACTGACCTCTGCGATACTAGTGCAGCGCTCTACCAATTGAGCTAACAAGCCAACTGGGAGCAGGCCATCAAATTAATTCGACATAAACCCGTAGATGATAAATCAAACAACAACAAACATATGAAACATATGTGTGAACTGCGGTTATGAGACGTATATGAGCACGATCCTTCGCAGTAAAGCACTATTTGAGCAATAGTGAAAATCAGATCTGAAAAAAAATTTCAGGCCTGTACGGGATTCGAACCACTGACCTCGAACCACTTTGTTGTTGTTTGATTTATCATCTACGGGTTTATGTCGAATTAATTTGATGGCCTGCTCCCAGTTGGCTTGTTAGCTCAATTGGTAGAGCGCTGCACTAGTATCGCAGAGGTCAGTGGTTCGAATCCCGTACAGGCCTGAAATTTTTTTCAGGTCTGATTTTCACTATTGCTCAAATAGTGCTTTACTGCGAAGGATCGTGCTCATATAAAAAATTGGCTGAGTCTGCTCTGTCGCAGCCCTAGCTGGCCTGCTACCCAGCGTTTGCTTTTGGATTAAAGCTCCGCTGGACGTACTTTATGAGAACTCTGACTGACATAGAGGATCTACTCGGACCTCTGGAGCGTGCAATTGCTGATGCCGAAATTATTATAGATCACAAATGTACATAAGCTGAACGCGAGCTGCTGGCGCTGCCAGCGGAAATGGGAGGTATGGGCCTAATAAATCCGAGACAAGTAGCAGCCGTAGAGTATGTAGCATTAGGGAGTTTAAGCAAATCACTACGGCTGGCGCTGCTACGGCTATCGTGGTTGACGAGGCTTGGGGAGAGTACGTCGCCGTAGCCCGCCAAAACTCAACTTTAAGCAACGCGAACTGCAAACCTAGTACGGCTGAGAACTTTAAAACCAATAAATTAAGCGTCTTCACGGTAGTTTTTGCACGTCTAAAAACTCAAAATGACTTCGTTTAAAGGGACGAGGGATTCTAACGTTTGGAAAAAAAAATTGTAAGCGATCCTGTGCACAGTGAATGAGTGAATTAAAATATTTAAGCTTACGTGTTGTAAAATTGCCAATTTGGAGCTTATAAACACCAAAGCAAAGTTTCTACACGGTCCCTCATAACCCTCGTCATTCCTCAGCTTCAGCTATTTGAATTTCAAGTAGTCTTTCAGGTTTGAAAAGGAAAAGTTAGACTTTCTACCTACGCATTTCTCCTTGCGTTCGCTGCGTTCTCCATGTGCACACTGCTTCGATCCTTCGACAAACCCGACGGCAAAAATAAAGGCAGATTCACTCGGTAAGGGACAGCAAGCTTGATAAATATTCCCGATAAGCTATTTTTAAAGATGTTAAGTGTATTTCAATAGTTAAAATTGCTCAGGAGAATGTATAAAGCGATGAAAGAAGCGAGATAAGTTCACGTACCACAGACTACGCCGAAACCTTCCCACTCGCGTAGAAGGATTTCCCGCTACGGCTGGATGGGAACCAATGACATGCGCAATGACTCGTTTCTGGACAATTTTACTTCCGGTAGCCGTAGCAGCGCCAGCCGTAGTGATTTGCTTAAACTCCCTATTGCCTAATATTTCTAGTCCGTTAGCCCAACAAATAGAATCACAGGCACCTGAGCCAACCGACGAAAATGAAATACGCCCTGTGTAACGGGAGATGTGCCAAATGAAAAGTAAGTATCTGAAACAAAAACTTGATGAGGTGAGGAGCTCGATTTCTGAAAAAAATTTGAGAGCTGTTGAACTTGCCACTCAGAAGGTTTCTTCTAGTTCGCTTACTGTTTTGCCAATTAAAACAAAAGTGAGTTTCGAGACGCTGTGAAACTCAGGCAACGACTGAAAAGTTCTTGACACGCCCTCTCTCTGTATTTGCGGGGACATCTTCACTGTGGATCATGCTATGATATGCAAACGGGGCGGATTTATTATACAACGCCATAATGAAATGAGGGATTTGGAGGTGGAACTGCTTCGCATGGTGTGCAATGGTATTGAAATCGAACCAGTTTTGCTAGACATCACAAGAGAAGAGTTGAATTGGAAGCCAACGCTGCCCTAATGCACGACAAGATATAGTTGCTAGGGAATTCTGGGAGAGGCAGAGGTCGGCTTTTCTTGATGTGAGAGTGAGCCATCCAAATGCAGACACCTCTAGAGATATGGATCCAGACCAGATATTCAGGGAGCATGAAAGAGAGAAGAAGCGTCAGTACGCAAGCCGTGTGTTAGAAGTAGAGCAAGCTACATTCACGCCATTAGTTTTTAGCATGACAGGTGGAATGGCGGTGGAATGTGAACGATACCTTAGTAGACTTGTTGAGCTAGTTGCTACAAAGAAGGGCGAAAGCTATGCGACTACGATGACATGGATCAGGGCAAGAGTGTCCTTTGCGCTGCTGAGATCATAATTACTTTGCTTTTAAGTTCTCATAGAAACTCGCGAGCCTCGTAAAAGAAGTTTCCAGCCTAGTTTTTTGGTCAGATTTTTTTGAAACTAAGCTATTATCTTGTTTTCTTCTTATATATTTGATTGTTATGTAAATAGGTATTAATTTTATTGCTATTAATAGAGTCGTTATTATTATTATTATTATTAATATTTATATCAATAAAAAAAATTATTGTTATCAGTAGCATTTTTTGTTTTTATCCTCATTTAAGCCAATGAAAGGAAAATGAACCTGGATGTACCAAAGAATTATCTGTATGCAAACAACGATTTAAATAATAAATTACCTTTCGAAACGTCACATCTGCACAATTCGTTCCTGACCACCATTTTGTCATTTTGATTCTTCCCGTCATTCCCTCGGGGGGTGCTCCTTGGTACGCCATCCAATCAATGGTGGCGAAAGGATTGAAGTTGTTTCCATTCCTCCCAGACTGCATTGCGCAGACTGTAAAATTTTGATTGTTGACTTTCTCTGTCCAAAATGTGATAGCATGATGCACCGTGTCGGAGTCATTCAGGTTCATGTGATTAAGGGTGATCTGTACTTGAACTTCTTTGTTCGGATAGAAGCGGTATGGTGGGAATACCACTACTTTGCAACTTGAGTCTGACCATTTGGGAACTCGAAAGAGCTTTACCCGACCATAAATGTTTGGAAAGCCTGTAAAGATTGGAAAAGCTAAAATTCTGAACCAGTTGTGACTAATTTTTTCCTGTTATGCCTCATGCAAATTTCTGGAGGTTTCAATGTATTTCAAAATCCTAATTTTTGTGTCTGTCTTGTAAGTGGAAGACAAAGTTCCTTCTCATCGTAATAAGGCCTTACCCTCACAGCTGCCAGGATGATACAAGGTATTATTGTCTAGTCCCTTACAGAAACTCAACTTGTACAGGCATTCATTGTCATATGTCTTTCCATTTTCCGTGCAGACAGGATCTTGATACGAAGGGCAGTTGTCGTTACACACACACCGAGCTTCATAAGCACTGAAGGTTTTGCAGACTCCAAATGATGGGCAGAACACATTTAGACAGGGATTGAGATCTGTGAATGTATAGCAAAATGATAGTTACCTCAAAATTAACGAAAGATAGCTAAGCAACGACATCAAATGATTGCACTCATAAATTCAAGTTGAACCCAAACCTCCAATAACGACGTAGCTAACAGACAGAGGGTCGTGTTTGCTTCCTGTTCCACTCAAGTCTTTGACACAAATCCTCATGGATGTGAGGCTAACTTCCTACACAGAGACCAGAGAGCACAAGTTGAAACAACAGCAGAATAACAATCATAAAATCAGAGCGATCATTTACCTCAACCCAAGCTGCTATGATGTTATTTTTGGGTGAGACAAGGCTTTTCATGCTGACTTGAGGGTTGTACAAATGATTCACAGACACAAGGACAACAGGTGAAGCATAAAAGGTTGTGTTGAACAACACCTCCTGCAAAAATTAAGGAGAGAACAAATTTATATGAGAGAAAATCTTTATGGTACTACGTAGCTCTGTTTTGAAAACGAACCTTTTTTTTTACCTTGAAATAGCTCCTCAAACTTCAAAGTAAACGAGACTAGATTACACTCACTTGACAAAAACCATAATTGTCTTCAGCCGTTGGCGGGTTACCGTTCAGAAAATCTGCTTCTCCTGACAGCGTAAAATTAAATTCAGAGCCATTGCCAACAAATGCAAACCAGTCCTGCAATAAATGAATGCCAAGCATGAGTTGCCGTCAGACAAAGTATAAGGTTCTCAGACTAAAAAAATGATTAATAAAAATAAAAGATCCCAGCTAAGTTGCCTTACTCGCTCACCCATAAAAACTACAGGATAGATATTTCTTACCACAGTGGTGTCTTGATGTTTCCCATCGAAGGGCAGGAACTCCCGGATGCACACCTCAAAAGTTCTGGAATTTACATTTTCCAGCCAAACATACATAGCGTCATTTGGCTTTGTGTCACGTGTGTACCTAGCTGACACAAACACGGATGGTCTTCCAGGAAAACTCTGCAATGTTTTTGGATAATATATGAATTTATGTCTATGGAGTAAATTCACCTCAGTTCTAATAAAAATCATGCAGCTCGACGACCCAAGGTAAAGGTGTATATTGGATATCTTGTCTTTTATTGGCTGAGAGCGAAAAGCTTGAAATCTTTCCTAATTCTTCTCTTTCTTTACCTTGCAGGGTTTAGACTTTTTAATCCACCACCGAGATGTCTAAATACTGAGGGTGGAACATGCTAAGAGGGCCTTGACCTGAAAGTTTTCTTTTGTTATTTCGTTATTTCTTCTAACCTGCGAGAAGGTAACTTTGTCACACTTAGTTTCTGTCGTCCATATTCCATTAAAAGAAACACTACCACGCGTCATTTGTGGATGATCTTGGAAAGCCAACCAGTTAACGACTCCTGTACCATTGGATCCAATGCCTGACTCACGAGCACACACTTCAACGTCACGCGTAGTAACGGACTGAACCCACATAGCCAACGGTGAATGGACGCCTGAGAACGTCTCACCATGGCTGACCGTCACCTGAACATTAACCTGTAATTTCGAATCCAGGACGCACAAGTGATTATCAGAAAAATAATGAGATTAATCTGTACACGCATTTCAAGCGAAATAACTTAACATTCTCAAATAGCCGACGGATCTTGCTGTTCCATTACTCTTCCTTTCCCGCAGAATTGTTTTTGATCTCTTCACACAGCTGTCTTGTTTGATGCTTAGAAGGCAAGGTGAATTGTATTTCTTAAATGCTAATCTCTGGAACTTGTCAGAGATGTTTCCCCTTTTCAGTTTCCAAGGCTTCAAAGTCAATTGTGTCTCAATCGTCTTTCGTTCCCAGTTCCTAATCTCTGGGGTCTCAATTAACAGTCACAAATAAAGAGTGTTAATTACAACGGAATATCTTAAGTCAAAATACAGACTAGAACTATTTGGATACTATTTATTATTTCCAGGGAGATGTGATCACAGGTCGCGCTGTGGCAGCCGAGTAAGAAGAGGAGCTGAAGAACATGGGTAAAACAAGAAACGTATTTCATCAGGAGGAGAAGTGGTGTGGAATAGATTCAATTGACAAAGACGTGGGATCAATAAAATCGACTCGATCTAGAAATTGATTAAAAATGGAATCGATCCAAGGGGAAGACAAAAATGTTCCCTGAGTGTTGCTCAACTGAAGACCTTTCATTACCTCCGGTCGCTGTTGGATGGTGCCTCGAAATGCTTCGGATCATAAACCAGTACTTACCGTTCCCGATCCACTGAATGTTTTGGGGAATACAACTGTTGTGCAACGAGGCAGTCGACAGTGTTGAGAAGGTGAACAGGCACTGCTACAGCTCCAACCCCGTAGAGTCTGAGAAATGTTCAGCCTGCCAGTTTGGAGGAAGATACCTACAAGTAAGGAAATGTATATTTATCAAAAGAATCAGCACACGGCAGAGATAAAGGGGAGGTGTTTCCCTCGTTTTGGGAATTTCAATTTGACCTAGTAGTTCAGATGGAACAAACAACGTGGAACGCAGGAACTGATGTGACGGACATGTATATGTGCGCCTCCTGCACAGGACTGTTTAAACGTAGAGGAATTTTCAATTGAATGAGGCAGTTAATTGAGAACAGTTCTGCTTTTACTTAACTTCACTCTTGCGTCACCTTGTCAAATGAGCAGATGGAAAACTGAAATCAATCTCCTTTTGGTCGCTCTCATTTTTCCAGCTTTTCAAGCAGTCACTGTTTTCAATTTGAGCGGTTACATGTATCACTGGCTAATGATGATGTCAACCTTAGTTCCGCCTGACCAACGTTATCAATTCGCTTTTGGTTTTCCGGCATCTCGAAAACTATTCCATTTTAGTCTTCTTGTACCGCACTCGCGTGACTAGGTCCCTCAATGTGAAGATAACTGGCTTATCCAGCAGATAACGCCGGTGAATTCCTTTTGTGAGTGACAACCAGACTTGTGGAGTTTATCTGTTTACTTTAAAATATACACCATATATTTTTCCATAGACACTGGGGGGGGGGGGGTTGCTTTTATTTTTCATGAATACTGATCAGGGTAAGGTATGTAAGGTATTTCAGCTTTAAAGTCTTCGCAGTCAGATTTGTTAATTGTTTCAGCGTAACATTTTGACCTTATCAGGTGAGCTTACAAGTTGATATGAAGAATATGCAGCACTGTTGTGGAGTTTATCTGTTTAATTTAAAATATACACCATATTTTTTTGAAGATATGAAGAATGTGCAGCACTGTTGTGGAGTTTATCTGTTTACTTTAAAATATACACCATATTTTCTTCCATAGACACTGGGGGAGGTTGCTTTTATTTTTCATGAATACTGGTCAGCGTAGGCTATGTAAGGTATTTCAGCTTTAAAGTCTCGCTTTAAGTCTTCGCAGTCAGATTTGTTAATTGTTTCAGCGTAACATTTTGACCTTATCAGGTGAGCTTACAAGTTGATATGAAGAATATGCAGCACTGTTGTGGAGTTTATCTGTTTACTTTAAAATATACACCATATTTTTTTGAAGATATGAAGAATGTGCAGCACTGTTGTGGAGTTTACCTGTTTACTTTAAAATATACACCATACTTTTTTCCACAGACACTGGGGGAGGTTGCTTTTTTTTTTTTCATGAATACTGGTCAGGGTAGGCTATGTAAGGTATTTCAGCTTTAAAGTCTCGCGTAACCGTGACCATCCAGGAAAAAAAAACTGTGGCATTAGCAAATAGTAGAACTTTCATAACGTAGGTATCCATGCCAAGCCTGGGGGGAAAGTATTATTTTCTTAAGGAAGATACGACTGAGCAGCTTTCATTTACCGAATGAAGCGTGTATTTTGGTGTTACGTAAGATAAAATAAATTGAGATTCAAGGAAATGTCAATGCAATGACCACTCTGAGCAGAAACTAAAGGGTCAGACATGACATTCCTTACGACTTGACAGGTCAGAACGTTTAACTTGCTCATGACTGATGTGCACTTATGGGGCCTACTTATGATCTTGCTGCGAGCTAATACTTGCCACGTAGCTTTAATTTATTTTTGTTTAAGCTTGAGGCAGAGGGCAAGAAACATCTATTAACATCGCTGGACGGTACATAACTGCACGATTACAAAATGAAGTAATCAAAGTATTTTTTATGTCGAGACCTACATTTCTATGAAAACAGTTTTTAGACGAGGAAGTGGTATAACATGACCAATGCTACTTTAAAAGAAGGTAAGTGGTGGTTATCTAGCTTTTTAATTCTTTATTGTAACTCTCAAGGGCTTTTAATTAAGTCGAAACATTTATTACACAAGGAAAGACATTTCAAAATGGATGATGAGACATTTCGAGCCCTATTAGCAAAAACATTCCAAAGCAACGTTTATGACGAAGTTATAAACATGGGCTCCCCTTAAATCTCTGATAGCGATCCTATCCGAATCAACAATTAAGGCTTTCCGGCCTCAGTACAAAGAAAATAAAACCAAGAGAAGGTCTGACGAATAGAATAATGATCATAACAGACTGTGTAAGAAACACAATTTTCCTCTCGCACATTACTCCCTAACTTCAAAACATGAATTTATCATCCGAAGAAAAGACTTCACGTTTGCCAGCTTTCGTTCTAACCAGCAAAGTTTGACGACGTAAGACTTAAACAAAGTTGATACATGAGCAAAATTATTTTGGCTCTACTGCAGTTTTTCCAAAATTTGTGGATGAAAGAGCACAAAAGGTATTTCAAGAAACTTGACATTACATTGAGATCAGCAGTGAGGTCTGCCTAAAAATCCCAAACTAAGGCTGAAGAAGAAAGACTTAATTCAATTTGAAGCCTTAGTTCGTTAGACAATAAAATATAAATTTCTTTGCCATAATTTTTTAAATTGCTTCTAGGGTTCCAGATGTAATTTTGCTTTCGTAACTGATAGTATTTGCAGTGGTAATGCAGTTTTACCTTTCACGGCCAATAATAGATTTCCATGGATGAAAATGGTCAGCACCAGCAGAGTTGGACGACTCATCCTCACAGACTAAACCTCTACCAAATGACTGTGATCTGCATCTGTGAAGTGTGTTTTATAATTCAATATAGAAAGTCTCTTGCATAAGTGCGTAGATCAATGTTGTTGTTGGCTCAAATATTCTACTACTTAAGCAACGTATCATAGGGAAAATACGCTTACGATGAATATTTCACAGCCGATAACATTTCACCTGTCGCAATATTTTCACCTCTAAATGTTTGATTTTGACCAAGAGGCCAGTGACAACACCTAACGGCATGATACACATTGCTGCATGATTCACACAGTAAATTTATCCGTAGATTACTGAGCTATTTTTTTCTGCCTATTCACAGACTACTTCAGACCAGGAAGCGACAAATCCTCTCTAAAAGTTTTTGCAAATGTGATTGGAACTTTTTGTTTCCGTGAGGATAGAAGTCAGTTTTTTTCACATTTTCCAGAATTTATGTAAGGCCACCCCCAAAGGGGTTCCAATCTTTTGAGGAACTTTGTATCATTCCCGACTTCATCAATTAAGATAGAAGGAATTAGGCTTCAAACGGATTGACAAGGCCTTTCAGGGAATGTCTGCACTACCAAGGATTTCATCACGATATGATAAGAAGCTACAATTTTATATAAGGAAACTTTAATTATAAATCAAGAAGAAAACCTGTTTTCTCTCACAGAGATCCCTTAAACCAGATATAGATGTGCAAAAAATCATTTGATAGCGATGCAAGTCTTGAACCATTTAATAAATGTGTTTGCTACAAGATGCAGAATCTCGAGGAGGCGGTGTGTCTGAACTTGACCTCGGCGTACCTCTATGAACAGTTGAAGCATAGTGCACTTAACAGTAAAACTATTGTCTCTGAGTTTTTTTTTTTTTTTTTTCATTCGTGCGAAAGTATCATGTGCATCATTAGGAAATGGGACAGAAAGGATAATAGACGGATTACTTAAATAACTCTAGCTTTCAATTTTTTTTTTTCCTTTGCAGGTGAAGGCCTGTTTCGGTCGAAAATTTAAACTTACACCTCTACTTGAAATAAGGAAAGGCTAAAGTTGGATTAAACCAATCAGACTGACCACTCGTTTGCAGTGATCATATCAAAATTGCAATTTTATTATGTGCGTGTCTAACCAGGTGGATAATAAAAAGCGGAGGGGATTAACTTGCATTGTAAATTTCTAATTGAAAAATCATCAACGGTTTAAGTTTTCTAAAATCCATAAGCCATGAATGGTTCTTTAATCTCGGTCATCTTTGTTTTTCTTCTGGCTCGTTGTGGCTCAATTACTGGCTTCTCATTGTGTCTGACTTTGACCCAAAGGGCGAAAAATAAAGGTAGCTTACACATAACTGCATGATTCTCAAGGTGGAAAAATTTGTCAATGTTTTTATCACAGGAACAAAACAGTCTTGCCTGCCTCAGCATTAAAGGATTTCGACCAAGAAATGCCATTAGTTGTTGAAAATTAGACATTAGGACTAAAACTGAGTTGGTTCAATTTTCCGAGTATTCCTTCCACAGGGAGGAAAGCAAATTTTTTCATATTTTAAAAATGAGGAATCTTGGTGAGGGACCGTGCCTGAATTTGACTGAAGATGTCATTGAAGGCTATAACATACATGTACATAACAGTCAATTTACCTTCTTTAAGTTTTGTCTGAATTTTTTCCTTTCCGTGCAAAGGTATCATTTGTCTCAATGGAAACTAGAGGAAGTAAAAGAGGGATTTTTTTCAATAACTGTAGCTTTTGCTTTGTTTTTTGTTTGTTTGTTTGTTTTTTTACTTGGCAATAAGACATTTAAAAGTAGCGGGCAGGTAACTTACACGTTTTTTTGAAATAAAGAAAGGCTGATGTTGGATTAAAGTAATTAAACTGGTCACTTTTGATTATGATTTAGCAATGATCAATTCAAAACTACAGTTTATGGTGTGCGTGTCCGTGCCATGAAGGTAATTAAGAGCGGAGGGGCCGGATTAACATGTATTACAACTTTCAAAGAAAAAAAAAAAAGGAACAAATATAAGCCGCTTAGGTTTTTCAAATTAATAAGCTATGAATAGTTTTTGTAATTTTGGTCATCATTGTTTTTCTTCTCGCTCATCTTTGTTCAATGTAAGGCTTCTCATTGTATTTCATTTTGACCCAGAGGGCAGTAACATCACGTAGCTGCACGATCAAGACACAATGCTGCCTGATTCACAGAGTAGTGCACATTGTAAATAAACCAAGTATTTTTTTCTATTTGTCTGGGAGAACTTCTGTAAAATATTTCCAGTTTGACCCGGAAGAGAGAAGCTTTCCTCTGTAATAATCGTTGCAAAAATCGCGATTCGATGTGTTTGCATCCGTAACGAGACGAGTAAATTTTTAACATATTTATCCGAGGATTTGTCTTTAGCCTCCTCCAAAGGGGTTCCAATCCTTTAAGGGCCTTCGTGTTATTTCCAAATTCATTAATTTAAGTAGAGGGGAAAGAGGATTCAAACCGGATCGAAGAGGTAGTTTAGGGCTTATTGGCAAGACCAAGGGTTTCGTCACCATATGATAACAAAATGATTTATTTTTAAGTCATCTTTGAAGTTTTCCCGTCAATCTCTTTAAGTGAGTAGGATCTATTTCCTCCTTACAATATCACCCCTGAATAAAGAAGCTCTCAGGTAATATATAGAGGACAGTGTGAATAATCTGCCTACTGATATTCGTGCGTACAGGGTTTGATTAAGACCTTGGTCGTTTACTCCTAACTCCTCGAAACGGGATTTCACAAGGTGGCGATGTATTTACCTTCCAAATCTAATTCATTCACTCGATTTATGCTAATAAGGATACTTCACGAGGCCTCAAAGAGTTTTCTTTTCCTGTAAATTCTGAACTAATCTCACATAAATAGAAGTCACATTGCGAAGTTCACATCAACATGTCTTGTTATGAGTTCAACTTTTCTTTAGCTTCTTTATTCCGTAATTTTACATTGTACGTGATCCATGAGATCACGTGACTTACAACCCACTTATCATAACATCCCCCTTCTTAAGGTATTTGGCTGTCTTCACGACATTATGCTAATACAAGTGAAAACTGGAACAAGAAGTCAACAACTCAATTGTAGATTAATCTAAAATACAACTCTTTTACATAACATAATCCTTATGCCAAACCGGGACAGATCTGACCCGAGTAGAGCGACGCGGAACCGAGGTGGCATTAGTATCGGGTAGGTCTGGTTCAAGGTTAGCATCTGATTCTCTAGTTACACTTGGAGAGCTTACACTGGATTGCATGATTACAGGCTGTAAATCATCGATGAGATCATTATCTAATATAGTAACAAGTGGTTCCTGAGTAAGATGAATATGAAGTCTACTTCTACGATACTCTCTACCAGTTTTATCAGTAATCATATACGATCTGGGTGTGTCATATTTTCCTGTAACTATAGCAGGTGATAAATGTTTGTCACCCGGTTTCTTGAACCTTACACTATCCCTCTTCATTGTTGTTGACAGCAACAAGGACTGAATTTTCTTGTCTGCATTTTGTTACAACTGTGGTCCAATCTGCACAGGTATCACTTGTGAAGTAACAGAAACCATTGAAGTAGCTCCATCCGGGATCGCAGATATCTGAAAATAAATGTGTTATTAATCTTGAAAAGAATAACAGAAATTTATTTATATGTGAGAGGGTTTTCTAATTGAGTTGAATCTTCTCCGTCCAAATATGGGTTGCATACAGACCTGTTAGGACTGCATAATTCACTGACACAGGATCACATCTGGTCTCGTATAGTTCCTTGACGCAGACTCTGAATCCAGACACATTCATATTCTACAAAAAATTCAAAGTTATTCTAAGATTTAAATGGGAATTCTACATTTCTATCTCAGTCGAGATGTTATCCTCTACTACATCCTGCAGGAGGACTTTAAAACGAAAAAGTAAGTGTAAAAGCGGATGGCTATTTTTTGTTTGTTTTTTTTTTTATGATTTTGGATAATCAAGCATCTATTTTAAGCTAATATGAAGTATTGTTTTAAAGTCTACCCAATCAAAAGCTTTTACCTCAATCCACGCAGAAATGCCGTTATGAACTGGCGCCAAGTTTCCACTCGCTGTTGTGCTGTGATTGGCTGATATTTGGACGGATGGTGTCGCTTTGTAACTTCGTGTGAAGTGCACAAACTATCAGTAAGATAAAGAGCAGATACTGAAGCAAATTCTTGAATAACTGTTTTTCTGAGCATCATCGTTAATTACGCTGATTTTCCATAATCGGAGTGCTCGACTCAGACTTACAGTGTACACTTACCTCGCAGTAAGCGTTGTTGTCTTCATCTGTTAGCCATGCTCAGTGAAGAGTGGCTTATGTAACTTAGCAAACGTAAATCAGATCTATAAAGAACCAGCGTAAGAAACAATATTTACTTCTAATGAGTACCATAACTCATTTTCAATAAGTTACAAATAATTTCACACAGTAAAAGACCTTAAAATTCAATGAAAAAAAAACCTAATGGAATGAAACTTGGGTGTTCATGAAACGACACTCAGCAGTTTTTCGGTCCTTACAACAAATGCAGAGGTCCAAGAATAATACTGAATTAAGCCGATACCTTAGTGAGACTGAAAAAATATTCTTAATCTCAGAGCTTCATCGATCTTACAACGAGGAGAAAGCATATCACATACCACATAAGTGTCTTAATGCTTGCCATCAAAGTTTTGCAGCTCCCGCAAACAAGTCTTGAACGAGTCCTTGGTTACATCTTCTGTCCAGATCAACGCAGCGTCGTATTCCTTTCCACTTCTTTGGTGATCAGATGTCACAGGAACAACTGGTGAATCCTTAAACTTGTCCTAAACACATGAAAATAAACAATTTCATCACACATCTTTCTATATTTTCGCAGTTTTTTCAGGTAGAACGAGAACAGAAGAGAAGAGAAAAGCGGGAATCCTGGTACAGAAAGGGAGGGTTTGACTCGGTGATATTCGTGCCAGCAACTTCAGCCTCGGAGCTGAAAAATCGGTACATGGAAGAGGTTAAGGGAGCAGGATTTAAGGTCAAAGTGGTCGAGCAGTCTGGTGTGACTCTAAAGCGGATTTTGCAGAGGTCAGACCCGTTCAGAGAAAATCGATGTAACAACATCAACTGTCTGGTCTGCAGCACCGGTGGAAAAGGCCCTTGCCGGAGTACCGGTGTCACTTATGAGCTAGTGTGTCAACTTTGCCGCAGTAGATACATCGGGGAGACGTCACGAAGTGCATACACTCGTGGAAAGGAACATCTGCAAGCTTTGGAACAGAGAGAGCATAGTTCAATAATGTGGAGGCATTCATGTGAGAAACATGACGGTAACGTTCCAGGGTTCACAATGAATGTCACGGGAGTGTTTCAGGGTGACGCTATGCTGAGACAGATCTCAGAGTCAGTCCAGATCAATAAAGTTCAACAAGATCAACTGATAAACACGAAGAGCGACTGGAATTATTTCAGGATCCCTGGGGCTGTTGTCACAAAATCGTGAATGAGGCTACGAACATTTCATCATGTGACTATTAATTGCACAGTGAAACTGAGTTCTACTCTGTTGTGATTAATTTATTTAATGGTCTATCTATTGTTATCATTCTTATTTGTGTTGTTAGTGTAATTACTGTGGAATATTGATTTTATTGTTATTGGTGTTTTTTTGTTTTGTTTTTGTTTTTTTAGAAGTTTTTAAGTTTGTTTTTCTTTGTTTGTCTACTTTGGTGTTGTTGTTTTATCAGTTTTACTTTAGCGTCGTTGTTGTGCAACTAGATACCAGGTTATTGCTCGTGCAACGTTATATGACGTGGTCTGAGATTTGAAGTTTCTAACGAAACAACGAAACAACGAAACGAAACATCGCATACAACTGAAGAGGTCTGTGGACGAAACTAGCTTTGTAGTAGGCGTGTTTTAAAGTGCGTTGAAAGTTAACTTGAATGAAGTTTTGTTTTCAGTATTATAAAGAATGATACTTTCTTAGCTTCGACAATCAAAATTTCGCAAAAAGTCTATAAAGTGTCTTCGATTAGAGATTAGCGAACCTGAGTGGACCAATACACAATAAATGGCACCTTCTTTGATCCGTTCGTAACATGTTATGGACAATGAGAAAAGCTGGAGCTTAACAATTAACCTAAAAAGGATATTGGTTTATTTATTTTAAATAATCCATTATAAAACAAAGAGATATTGATATAAATATGGCATCGAATAAAACGGCGGCCCTGGTAAGACGTGTTTTAAATGCCTCGTTTCACATACGTGCCAAGAGCAGGCAACAGTTTCTTTCAACACTTGGAATTTCATCCAAGACTCATTACAGGCGAAAGACGGTCTTCAGAATATTACAGAAGGTAAAGTCCTAGGTGGTTTACCTCCACTGCTTTCTCCCCGTACAAAGAAATGAATGATATGAATAGAACTGTTTTGCCGATAGTTCCGAAAATAATAATCATGCCAGGCATAGCTAGCAACAGAGACACGCTCCAGCGGTTTCGTTGGTATCCGAAGATAAAAAGTCGATAAAATGGCATTTAAATGCGCTGGAACTGACAAAGCAAGAAAAAATGATGTTGGGGTAAGAAGGTTCGACTTTCCGGTATTTTACAATTTTCCTTGGCTGTACACACTCAAACTGTTGTATTGAAGGATTCGTTGCTCCAAGTGAAACACCTCTGTACAGCGCTCAAAAACATCCCTAAAAATGCAGTGACTGCAAAGCTGAGAGAAAAGTTGAAGAGACCATAAAACTAGCTGGTTCTTATCATATGCCGCAAAAAAGCCAGGGATACAACCGCAAGTATAGCCTGAGACAATGTTAGTGAATACACGTTCGTAAGTGAACATTAATCGCCGACCCTCAATATGTATTTTGTTTCAACTATTGAAAAAAGGTAAAAGAAATTGAAAACTTAAATTTTTTCGAAACCCATGCCTGTCATTGCGAACTAGAGCCAGATTTCTTCGAACCATTCGTCACGAAAGCGACCTTGGCCAGGGAATTGCATTTACACTGGTCCCACGATCCTCCAAACTGCCGATGCCGTCTCGAGGGTATTTCGCCTCGACTTTCCTTTGCCAATCAAAAACCTTTAAGTTTATTCCCGACTTTTCGAACCTTCAATTCAAACAATTCAAACCAATTTAATTTTTCTTCACGAGAAACAAACAATCAGGATTTCATCGGGAGACGTTCTATACGTCGTGCAAATTAAAATTATTTACTGGAAGTATCAGTTAATGAGGGTACTTTGAAATGTCATCAATACGGAAAAATAATTTCTTTGGCGACCAATCTTGAACTTTGGGCGCATCAATTCGAAAGTCTCTTTGCTAAATTTTATATGTGAAAAGTGTGCAAATGTCTGCAGGTAAAAAATATCTTCGGTGCTACGCGAACTACTGAAATCCAACAGGTCATGCACGGATGTAAGTGTGTCATGTGACTATCGATTGATCGATAGCCACCTTAGTTTTCACCACTAAATACAAACCCTTTGATAGGTACTTTTTTTAAAATATTTTATTATTTGTTTAAATTTTCATGCTGTTTATGATAAGTCTACTTTACGTAACAAGTCTTCAAATAATGAATTAACGTCTTTTTCTGAGTTTTCCAAATCCTGCGCGAATTGTTTTATGACAACTGATTCAACAGATACGTGTTAAGTGGTTTCGAAATACACTTCAACTTTATCAGGTTGAAAATTGTAATAACTTCCTGCCAGGAATGATTGGGTGAAGGAGGTGCCATAACTGTGGCCAGATGGTGGACTGTAGGTGTATCCAAGGTTTGAGTAAGAATTTGTGTTGGATGAGGCGTAGTCGGCAATGTAAAAATCGTGTCCTCCACCAAATCTGGGTCCAGAGTTGGAACAACTGTATATGGAATGTTTCGTCTGATAACTATACTGCCCTTGTTGGGTCAGTTTCACTGGTCCCCATCCTGGCTTGTTAACCAATGAGAACAAAAAGGCGCTGGAAGTGTACTGGTATTCACAACTAGAAGCTAAATGATAAATAAAGAATTCAAAATAGAATTCAACAGTCGATTCGTTTCAAGGGAACAAACCAATCATCGCTTCACATCTGTATTTAAAATTTTCAGATAAACTGGGCAACTTTTACTCTATCGGCAAGTGCAAAGGATATCATATCATAAGTTATGAGCCATTAACTTTCTAAATTTACCAGACCGGGTTAATTATTTCAAATCTCCTGTTTACTGGATTAAACGCTGCGGCGCCAGTTATACTTTAGCACTTCTCAAGCGGTGAAAATTCCAGGGCGACATTTATTCGAAAGCGGTGTGCGTTAATTCCAAATCAGATCTCTTAACCCATTAACATCAATCACCGTAAAAAATTCATAAGTGGTATGTAAGGTGGAAAGTTTTCTGAAACCGTTTCTCTGAATCGCCCCAGTGGTGGAATATCGAATTTCACCCCGTTAGGCTCAAAGAAGTCCGGAGGAAAAAGTCCCATTAAAATGGTCTTGAAAGCTTCGGTTTCCTTTTCCTTTATTCAAAATTTTGGAAATCCCTAAATTCTCTGGCTGCGTTTGAAATTTAACGCAGGTTTCAACTGCCCGTGCAAAGGTACATAACCCTGTCTGAACACATCTTTCGTTTCTTTTGCACCTTGCTTGTGTTGTGCTTGAGTAACAAATAAATTAAATGATTCGTCAGAGGGCAATTTGTTTTTCGTCTTTATGCATTAAAAGATACTCGTTGAAAACCAAAGCCTAGAAAGCCCTCGCATATAAGGGTATGGTAGGTGTATAGTGCATGTATATGACACGCATTCCTGATAAATGATGCCGTAAACCACATTGTGCTCTTTTTTTTCTTTGTTTTTAAATTAGAAACCAGATATACTCTCAGATCTCAACTTTGTAGGTCCTACTTCAAGGAAGAGAAAAGGCAAGAAAACTCAATCAATCATGCACTTACTCCATGATAAGCCTGTGTATCCACCAAAGATGTATTTTCCCACACGGACAATGGTCACTGTTGGTCCTTTGTTGTCACAAATAGTGGAAGGTTCCGGCACCCCAACCATCAACTGATGCCCGCCAACATCTCTTCCAGTGAGAGGAATGGCTCTTCGCTACGGGCTTTAACCAGTAACTTAAAGTGCTAAGGTGATTGTGGTCATTTTCCAGTATGGCCGATTGTGAAAAACCTTGGAAGAATGGTATCACCTTACTCTTGATACAAAGCGTGTAGGGTTGTATTTAACAAATAAAGGAGCTCGACTGCGCTATATTCTGTATAAAGTGCCGAGGAAACAGCAATAACACGAAAGAAGTGTTGGGAAATTACTAGACGTAGTCGACTTTTTTCCCTAGTTCTTGAGTGCTCTAAATGAAGTCGCTTCCTGCTTGCTTTACAACAGAATGGAACACAGTCGAGGCATCTGGTTTCGTTTAATGAAAAGAAATATGACTCCTGTTTTTTCTTTGGTGTTTTGCATCTTTGCTCACACTTTCTCCTCTCGGCGAGTTTACAAAGCTTTGTTTGTTTCCAAATTTCATTTTCAATCTCCATGTAATTAGTGCTGTTAACTACAGGTTAATCTGTATCAAATGAAGAGCTCATTTTCATATAATACATTCATACATTATACATAGGTTAATTGACCACTCCCCATAGGGGCTTTTCAGGGCCAACACCCACCCATCCCACCCAGGGGAGGACATACACCACACAGTAATCTCGTGCGTGGGAAATTAACGTCTCCTACCCCTAGCCCTGCAGAAGACGGGGCCCACGGTTTATTCGTCCTTATCCGAGAAGACTAGAATATCTATCCATTTCTTGATTATAGAAAGGTAGCAAATTCTCCTCACTTATTTTAAGACCATGATTATTGGTCCGGCCGGGGCTCGAACCCTCGACCTCCCGCACATCACAATCCGGCGTTCTAACCAGTTGAGCTTACAGGGAGGCGGTTATAAAACTTTTGGGTCTTAAGAAAAAAACGAGAGAGAAATCCGGAAATGGTCAACCATGGTAAAGCAGGCTGTTTCAGCCCATCAGAACGCAGTTATACAGAAAATTTATCATAAATCAAGACATCATCACAAACATAGAACAAAGATTAACGAGATACACTGACATGTTTACAAACAATACTATGATGTTATATTTCACTGTCTTATTTATTGAAATAATTCTGGATACTGCACTTAAGTGCGATTCAAATAAATGATCCTCTAAAAACAAAATAGTTTATAACTCCTGTGGTTTAATAAAAGTTCCTTGCCACATCCCAAGCGAAGGTTAAATCAATGAAACTCAATGATGTTTGTTACATTTCAAAGAGCCTTCATAACAAACTCTTAAGAGTGAATGTTACCAATGGTCAAACATATGGTGGCAAAAGCCAAAAAATCGATTCGGCTCAGATTCTCAAGTTAGGTAGGCCTTATGGTGAAACAAAGTACTGCATACTTCGCCGGTTTGGCTGAATATCGAATCATATTCGAGAAAATCGATAACAACTGAATTTCGCCCAAACGCCGCTTTTGAGGCTCAAAATTTCAGACAAATCTCGAAGCGTCACATCACTAATTGAAAACACTTGGACCAATAAAAACTACCAAATCTTGAAAAACAACATCAATCATATGTTGACGGCAATTTGAGCAATTCTTGATCGTTCATTTACAAAATCTAATTGAATTTTACTGACCTTCTTCTAAAAAGATTAAAAATAGACGAGTTACCCGTTATTTAACTATGTGTTATACAAAATAATCGACCCCAAAATCTGGCTTTTGGAAGGTGAAGTGTGGTTCTTCTCGATCTCCAAAGGATTTTTTGGGGTAATGATTCAGTGCGATTTAATAATCAAATTTTAAAGCTGGATAAAAAGAGCTGATTTGACGTTGCCGTCAGTTATTCGAAAATGTTCGCATTCACACACAAACTCAATTGTTTCGCATTTTAAATCCAATCTACAGCTTATTTAACATGATATCATCTTACCGTCCATATTGCTGTATCACAAAAGGGGATTGCAGCCCTAAAATTGTTGCATTGCTCCCTCAATAACAAAAGAACTTGGCAGGATAGTCAACACCTCTTGATAATGATTGTTTAAAAAAGCGTATCTCGGGGTTTCTCAATTCCCACTTCGTTGAAATACTTCGTGAAAGAGATCTTTGTTTAAATATAAGTCTACAACCAAACCGTGAAATAAATGTAAGGGGAATGTTGCTAGTTCAGAAAAATGTTTCTCGCGTGCAGAATAACGCTAATTAATTCAAGATGAGGTCTACTGAAATAAAACGCAAAAATAAAACATTGGACTATGAAGCATGTGGCTACAGGAACTAAGGTCGTGTGTTACATATACGAAACAGGAGCAAACAATTATCTTACTCCGATCATAATTTAATGTATCATAATTGAATGTTTCATGGTACTTCGAGGAATTAAGCTCATTTTAGGACAAAAAAAGAGCGAAAGATCTGCAAAGGGCATAGCCCATCATACATTACTGTAGATGTGCGATAAAGAAAAGTGTACTGTTTGAATATTTGTTTATTTAAAGGAATTTTTATAAGGGTCAAACCTGGAAAACCACAACTTTCGCTGAAATGTTTGTAAAGGCCAACGTTCAACAACTTTATATTTATAGCACTTCTTCTCCAGAGGCCACTGTGCCTTGTTAAGTTACTCGTGCCGGTAGTAAGACTATTTTCTATATTTTTTTCCTATTTTCTAAAGATTTGTACATTGTGCAGGTGGAAGAACAATAGGACCCGTAGTCCCCTACCAGGTTCATCCACCTAAACCCAACCCGCCCATCCCACCCCGGGGAAGTACATCCATCACACACTAATCTCGTGGGTGGGAAATTGACGTCTCCTACCCCTCCTGCAGGAGACGGGACCCCCATTTATTCGTCCCTATCTGAGAAGGCTTGAATATCTAACAAAGATCTCTTACGTGAAGTAATTACAGCCTCCTTTTCAACGAAATAGAAAGAGAGTAACCCTGAGATACGATTTGTAAACAATCATTATCAGGAGGTGTTGACTATTCTGCCAAGTTATATCGCTATTAGGGGAGCGATGCAACAATTTCAGGACTGCGATCCCCTTTTGTGGTACAGCAATATGGACGGTAAGATGATATAATATTAATTATTAAAAACTGGATCATTGGATAATGCAATTCAAGACTTTTCATTGGCTTAGCCATTATGGTATATGAGCCAATATACCATAAAGTACGATATGGTAAGCGTATGCATAAGCTTAAAATTGAAAGAGAGCTAAAAATTTAATAAAATTTAATAATCTAATATAGCGTTTTTAATAAAACAATTATTCCACTCGCGTTTGTTGGATATGAGATGATTATAGCCAACTCGGCGCTACGCGCCTCGTTGGCTATCTATCATCTCATATCCAACGCGCGCTCGTGGAATAATTGTTAAATAAGCTGTAGATTGGATGTAAAATGCGAAACAATCGAGTTTGCGTGTGAATGTCTACATTTTCAAATTACTGACGGTATCGTCAAATCAGCTCATTTTATCCAACTTTAAAATTTGATTTAATCGCACTGAATCATTTCCCCAAAAAATCCTTTGGAGATCGAAAAGAACCACACTTCGCCTTCCAAAAGTTAAATCACGGGTTACTTTTCACCTATTCTTAATCTTGTTAGAAGAAGGTCGGATAAATTCAATTACGTTGTGTAAATAAATGATCTAGAATTGCTCAAATTGCTGTCAAACTATGTATTAACGTTGTTTTTCAAGATTTGGTAGTTTTATAGGTCCAAGTGTTTTCCATTCGTGGCGCGACGCTCCGAGATTCGTCGGAAATTTTGAGCTTCAAAAGCGACTGATTTAGGCGAAATTCAGCTTTTATCGATTTTCTCGATAATAAATCGATATTCAGCCAAACGAAGCATGCAGTACTTTGTTTCACCACAAGGCCTACCTAACTTGAGAATATGAGCCGAATCGATTTTTCGGCTGTTCCCACCATATTTTGAAAATGTTCGATTTTTGGCTACATTTGCTCTTAAAGGCCTATCCTCAACATGCCTGCCTTGCACTTCCCACCAAACTGTCCTCCATGCCTCAAATGCCGTATTTCCTTGTTGAAAGCGCGAAATTTAAAATTTGGGCTATAACCAGTGGAACTCATTGGAAGGAGGGCGCTTAATTGAGCAGAACGTTGTTGTCGTTGCCGAATGACAATTGTACTCAAATTATTCGATTTTTTTTTTAATAACTTTATTCGCTCACGATACTCAAAACTCAACTCAGCTCTCTTCTAAAACACGAGCACGAGGCCCATAGCAACGAGCCGACCTGTCAATTTACATAGCAACGCCAAAAAATAAATAAATAGATAAATATTTAAATAAATAAATAAATGAACATGTTCAGGAAGCGGGAGGGACAGCTGTACTGACTCCGCCGTAGTTGAAACTTAAAAGTTATATATCAAATGGCAATAAAAAGACAAGTTTTTCGTATATTCCTACTATTTAAAAAAGTGAAGTAATAGGGAGGGATATTTATTCCAAAGGAGCGCCTGTTTGACATTATAGTCCAAGGGGTGGTTGCATTTCGGGAAAGAACCCTTACTACAGGAATACGGCATGAAAACTGGACAATGACAGGATATAAGTCTTTAGTTACCTCTAGCTCGATATGTTTGTTGCGTAATCATTTAGGAGTGTAAGTTAACCGAATGTGTTTAGCTCAAGAGGCGTCTACAACACTTAGAGTATCTCATTCCTGACGTTCTAGGCAAAAAATACTTCAGAAACATGGTCTTACCACTAAAACAGGAAAATCCATCTTTAATGTATCCGGCGCCACATCTGCAATTGTGCGAACCACGTTCGTTGAAACACGTTTCAAGGCTGTAACAATAATTCAACTCCTTTTGACATTCGTTTAAATCTAGAGAGTAGAATGGCATAATGCATATAAGTCCTTATGAAGTCCCCAACAAGCATAACACCAGCATTACCACCAGCAACCTTGCCAATTTACTTTTGTTCTCCTATTGAGAGCAAAGTGACCTTTTTGCAGCTATTTCTCATAATGTTTATCCTTGTACAGTTCTTCGTGGACACCTACAATTTATCCTATGACTCAGTATTAAGGGTGGATTGAAATGAACACCGGAGCATGCCATTCAGAGGAAGGAGTAACAATACGCTAATTTACTTTGAGCCTAAAATATATTTTGGGCGAAATGTGTCGCTTAGTTCGTAAAACACTACCAAACTTTAAAATCAAACCTAAACAATGTCTTTGATATGTTTGACTTACCTTTCTTACAAGTAAACCGCTGACAATCACTACACTGCACGTCATTCCATTCATAGTTGTGTTTCATACCGAGTGCAAGTACACAATCTTCTTTTATGAAATTATTCGGCTGATTCTCGGCCCAGGATGTAAAGTTTCCAAGTCCACGATCAACCCAACTAAAATTGCCCTCTTTTGATCTGTCATTCAATCCCAGCCAGGATTTATCTCCATTATGGAGGTGCTGTATGTAAACATTTTCTTCATTGTTGTTGACATCGATCAGGACTGAGTCTTCTTGTCTACATTTTGGTACTGCTGTGGTCCAATCTGTACAGGTATCACTTGTGAAGTAACAGAATCCATTGAAGAAGCTCCATCAGGTATCACAGATATCTGGAAATCAATGTGTAATTAAATCTTGAAAAGAGTAACGGACATTCATTATTCATTAAGTTTGAAGTCTAGGGAAGTATTTGTATCTTTCTGTCAAGATATTGTTGCAATCTAGCCCCCAAAAGATTAATTGCATTATTTGGTACAATTATTGACCTGTGAGGATTGCATAACTCACTGAAACAGGATCATATCTGGTTTCGTACAATTCCTTGACACATACTCTGAATCCAGACACATTCATGTTCTGAAAACAGTTTAAAGTAATCTTGACAAAGCAATCTGCATATCAAGCTCATTAAGAAAAACATTTCTAGGCTTTCTTGACCTTAGAACCTAATAAAAACAAGTTCCGGCCAGTGATATGTATCTCTTTCGAGTTCTAGCTTTGTCAGTTTTATGCAGTATAATTGTCATCCAGGTGGAAATGTAAACCGCGAATTATTAAAGCAGAAGATCGGAGAAAATGTTTTGGTAATCTTTGATAACAAGGAGCTATATCCAAGCTTACTAGTCTTCACATTCGGAAGTATTCCGAGACCTGGGCTGTTTACCTCAATCCACGTAGAAATACCGTTGTGAACTGGTGCCAAGTTTCCACTTGCTGTTGTGCTGTGAGTGGCAGATATTTGGACAGATGGTGTTGCATTGTAACTTCGTGTAAAGTGTACAAACTGTCAGTAGAACAGAAAAGCAAAAATGTAATAAAGGAATCTTGCATAGCTATTATCCAAATAATTGTCGTTAACTATTTTCAGTTTCCTTACTGAAAAAGTTCATTCTGTCTAAAGATCACTCAAAACTCACCTCGCAGTAGGCATTGTTGTCTTCATCTCTTGGCGGATTTGTGTTTGCAAAGTTTACAGAGCCATATTCAGTGAAGAACGGTTTATGCAGCCTAGCAAAGGCCAACCAGGTCTGTGAAGATCCAATGCAAAAAGATAACTCTAAAAGCCTTACTTGTAGTTAGAACAATAACGCATTATCAATGAGCTGCAAATGATATCATACAGAAAATGGACCTTGAAATTGTATGAAAAAATGAATGAAATTTAAATTATTCCTCTTACTCAAAGGGACTGACAAACAATGTCCTCAATCTTATAGCGTTATCGATCCTGCCGCAGTTGTATTCGGAGAAAGGATAAGACGTACCACATATATATCTTCATGCTTGCCATCAAAGTCTTGCAACTCTCGCAAACAAGCCTTGAACGAGTCCTTGGTTACGTCTTCTGTCCAGATCAATGCGACATCATGTTCCTTCCCACTTCTTTGGTGATTGGACGTCACAAGTACATTTGGCGAATCGTAAAACTTGTCGTATACGCATGTGAGGAAATTATATCAAATAACATCTTAGTTCACTTTTGAAACTGTGAGTGAGTTTGATGTAAATTGATGACAATCAAGTAATCGTAAACAATCTTAATTTCCAATAGATTCGAATATCAAATTATATTAAAAGTTCAGAAATTACAATGCGTTTTTACCTGAAGATGTTTTTTCTTTCATTATTAACCTTTTTAAGCCCTAAAAACCATTTTGTCATTTTGATTCTTCCCGTCGTTCCCTTGGGTGGGGCTCCTTGATAAGCCATCCAATCAATGGTAGCGAAAGGATTAATGTTGTTTCCATTTCTGCCAGACTGCATCGCGCAGACTGTAAAATTTTGCGTATTTACTTTTTCAGTCCAATATGTGATGGCATGGTGCACTGTCACGGAATCATTCAGGTTCATGTGATTTAGGGTGATCTGTACTTGTACTTCTTCGTTCGGATAAAGGCGGTATGGTGGGAATACCACTGTCTTGCAGCTAGATTCTGGACATTTGGAAACTGGAAGGAGCTTAACACGACCATGAACTATTGCAAAGCCTGCAAAGATTTAAAACAACGGAGTCGTTACTCTGTAATAGCCAAATTTATGTTCACTGTTACACCTTAGGTTGCTGACGATTTCCGAGAGTTTGTGTGGCGATGTTATCATGTTCATGTGTCTAGGAGAACAAAGTTCCTGTTCATTTTTCCCGAGACTCGTTTCTACAAACGAGTCTCGTTTCTAAAAACGAGTCTCGTTTCTAAAAACGAGTCTCGTTTCTAAAAACGAGTCTCGTTTCTAAAAACGAGTCTCGTTCCTAAACGAGTCTCGTTTCTATTCACAAACAAACGAGTCTCGCTTTAAATCGTTTATCGAGTGACTTATAAATCGTGACGATTTAAAATCGACTGGTTGCCCAGAAACTGTGAGTGATCCCAAACGAGTCTCGCTTTAAATCGTTTATCGAGTGACTTATAAATCGTGACGATTTAAAATCGACTCGTTGCCCAGAAACTGTGAGTGATCCGTCGTTTCTACAAACGAGTCTCGTTTCTAAAAACGAGTCTCGTTTCTAAAAACGAGTCTCGTTTCTAAAAACGAGTCTCGTTCCTAAACGAGTCTCGTTTCTATTCACAAACAAACGAGTCTCGCTTCAAATCGTTTATCGAGTGACTTATAAATCGTGACGATTTAAAATCGACTGGTTGCCCAGAAACTGTGAGTGATCCGAATTTTCTTGAAATGTAGCCCTACCCTCACAGGTGCCAGGATGATACAAAGTGTTATTTTCCAGACCCTTGCACTGACTCGACCTGTAGAGGCATTCGTTGTCGTACGTTGTCCCACCTTCTGTGCAGACTGGATTTTGATACGAAGGGCAGTTTTCGTTACACACACAGCGTGTCTCATAGGCGCTGTAGGTTTTGCAAGCTCCCAATAACGGGCAAAACACATTTAGGCAGGGATCTAGGTCTGTGAATGTGAAGCAAAATAATAGTTACATCAGAATTAACGAAAGAAAGCAAAGGTAAATTGCAGAATGATAACACTAGCACCTTCCGGCCGAACACTAACCTCCAATAACGACGTAGCTAACCGACAGAGGGTCGTGTTTGCTTCCTGTTCCGCTCAAATCTTTGACGCAAATCTTCATGGATGTGAGGCTAACTTCCTACACAGAGAGACCACACGGTAAAACAAGAGCAGAAAAAAAGGCCAACATAAAGATGAACTGCTCAATGTACCTCAACCCAGGCTGATATAATGTTGTTTTTCGGTGAAATGAGGCTCTTCGTGCTGACTTGAATGTTGTACATATGCTGCACAGACACAAGGATAACTGGTAAGGCATAAAAAGTTGTGTTGGACGGCACTTCCTGTAAAAATAAGAGAGAAATAAGACGATTTGAGATTGAGATAATTCGTATTGCACTATTTCTGTTTGGAAGTGAACTCCCCAAAATCTTTCACCAAGGAACCGCACCTCCAAGTTCACAAAGAATTATAGTAATTTACACTCACTTGACAGAAACCATAATTGTCTTCTGCTGTTGGCGGAAAACTGTTTGGAAAATACTTTTCCCCTGACAGCGTGAAACTCAATTCAGAGCCAGCGCCAAAAAACGCGAACCAGTCCTGCAATAAACAAATACAGAGCAAGTGTTGCCGTCAGACAGAATAACAACACAAACGACTCGCACGTGTACCACTGAAAACTTCAAGAGCGTATGTCTTACCACAGTGGTGTCGTTATGTTTTCCATTGAAGGGCAGGAACTCCCGGATGCACACCTCAAAACTTCTGGAATTTACGTTTTCCAACCAAACATACATTGCGTCATCTGGTTTTGTGTCGCGTGTGTATCTTGCTGACACAAACACGAAAGGTCTTCTGGGAAAACTCTGTAATGTTATCAAAGCATCACTTTACAATTTAAGAACAAATTTCGCGTGGCCACACAACGTATGTAAGATAAAGTCTGTTTACGAGCCTAGTGGCCCATCAGGCAGGTTTCTGTAGCATGATGCGACTAGGAGTATTTCTTCTCCCCCCCTGGATGGGATGCCAGTCCATCGCAGGGTTACCCCCAGCGTTAATCCATCGCAGGGTTACCCCCCAACATTAATTGCCGGTACCCAGTTAAACACCTGGGTGAAGAGAGGCACTGTGAGAGTAAAGTGTCTTGCCTAAGAACACAACACAATGTCCCGGCCGGGGCTCGAACCCGGACCACTCGATCCGGAGTCGAGCGCACCAACCATGAGGCCACCGTGCCTCCACTATACAACGTATGTGGGCTCTGAAATTAGAATGGCTACCAACTTGTCTTTTACAACTTGAGAGGAGAAACTCTAAGTATCCATTTATTCTTATCCGTCACCAGATTTGGGTATTGTCATGATCGTCCACAAGATTACAAAATGTAAATTGCCAACTCAGAAATGGAAACTTGTCCAAAATAATGTATATATGTTCATAACCAAGAACATCAAATAGGCTTAAAGACCTTGATAGCTTAAACATTTTTGGACTTTGAACCTCAACATTTTTCCTAACCTGTGAGAAGGTAACTTTGTCACACTTAGTTTCTGTTGTCCATATGCCATCAAAAGCCGCTCTGCCAAGAGTAATTTTTGGATGATCTTGGAAAGCCAGCCAGTTGATGATTCCGGTCCCATCAGATCCAATACCTAACTCACGCGAGCACACCTTAAAGCCAAGTGCGCTAACGGACTGAACCCACATAGCTGAGGGTGAGTGGACACGTGAGAACATCTCACCATGACTTACTGTCTCGTGAACGTTAACCTGTAATTTCGAAGGTAAAGCGCTAAAAGTGAAATTCCGTAGCTTTTGTTAAAACAAATGGTAAAAGCGGAAGTAAACAATCTCGGTGAGGGCATGACCCGTTTTGTTCCGTTATTCTTTGCGTTTATTTAAGTGGTTTCTGCCCTTGTTATTGGATTGCTTCCCTCAGCTCCTCATGGAATCAGGCCATTAAGCTCTTCGTTATTGAAGAATTATCAGTGATGGCCCCATTACAGTGGAGGAGAGGATTAACTGCTTAAAAAAGTGATAAACTGACGTCTTAAAGCAAGACATAGGACTAAAGAACATAATATGAGCATGAGAAGGTATCTGCTTACAATGAAGCAACGAAAGAAATTTATCCCGAATGCGATCCCACTAAATTATTCTCAGGCTTTGCGTAGCTTAATGCATTCGCAGTCATCCCTCGGCCTGTTGATATAGGATAGAGTTTCTTCATCCGCAAGAAAGGGTGTAAACTAGAACTATACAAGAGTACTCACTGTTCCGGATCCCTTGAATGCAACAGGGAATACAATGTTTGTGCAACGAGACAATCGACAATATTGAGGGGGTGAACATCCACTGCTGCAGCTCCAATCTTGCAGATTTTGGGAAATGTTAAGCCTACCAGTTTGGAGTGGAATACCTTAAGGTAAGGAAAAGTACATCATTACGGTTTTCTAAAAAAATCCCGAAATTAATTTAGTACAGTTTTACTTTTGCGTGACGACTATTCCATGCACTGCGATTCGCAAAATGTGTCCACATGACACTTTATGACCTTATAAGGTGAAGTAGGAGAAATTATGCGACAAGTTTGTGCTTGCCTGTTTAGTAACGTGGCATGTCTTTTCATCGATAGAAATATGAAAAGTTAATCGTGCTAGTTCAGCAGTGATACTTTTAGAGCAAAGGTTTCCTTTCTGTTTTTAAAGATCCATTGTTAGAAAGTTGATATCAAACGAATCGCCAAAACATATGTTGACTTGATGACTTACCTATTCGTGAGGGTCAAAATTTTGGTGAAAACGTTTTTCATAGAATACATCATCAATCCAATCAACGCTTGAAGTGCAATTGTCAATAGCAATTTGTAATTCCAAGGGTCGTGTTTTGAAATCGACCCCTGAAGTGCAAGAATAAAACCGAGCTCTAGCCAGCTAAGCTATTAAGTTTCGTTGAAAGACGTCCTTTGGACATTAATAGGGACTTTAAGAAACGAGAGCGGGGACGGCGACGGGGACTCCTAAACCCGCATAAGACTGGGGAGAGAACGCCGTCGTGGCGGGAATTTCTAAACAGTTAAGCAGCCATTACAAAACGCCGCTCGTTATGTCTTTGAAAGAAATTCGAAATCAACTTTTGATTAGCCACAGTGATGGTTTGATAAACGATGAGGAACTTCTACTCCTGTACGATTTAAACAGGTCGGATAATGTCGATCTTCCGTATAATTCTTATCCTGGTTTTGACTTCGATGATTTAGAAGACGACGAGTGCCGTTCAGAGTTTCGTTTCTACAAGAACGACTTACCACTTCTAGCCGAAGTATTGGGGATTCCTGAGGTAGTGGAATGCTATCAAAGAAGTATCTGTAGGGGATTGGAGGCTCTTTGCATTTTTCTAAAGAGACATAGCTATCCTTGTCGATATTCAGACATGATAGCTCGCTTTGGGAAGCCTGTTCCAGTGTTGTGCATGATAAACAACTACATGATCGACTATATTTACCAGGCACACAGTCACAGAATTTTGCAGTGGAATGATAGCATCCTTAACCCTCATTCGCTGGAAAAATACAGTAACGCCATAACAGCTAAGGGATTCCCCTTGGATAACTGTTTTGGCTTTATTGATGGGACAGTTAGATCAATAAGCAAGCCTGGCCAAAATCAGCGCATTGTCTGCAATGGTCACAAAAGAGTTCACGGTGTAAAATTCCAATCCGTGGCATTACCAAATGGAATTATTGGAAATATGTATGGACCAATCGGTAAGGGAAATGGAATATAAAATTACCCTTCAGAAAAAGACCCGAAAATTTTTAATCAAAATGTTTTTAATTTGTCATCTTTTTTTCATAGAGGGGAGACGACACGACGCTGCCATGCTAGCAGACTCCAGTCTTCTTCAAGATATGCAACGCTATGCTTTTTCACCTGGGCCAGCGGGTCGTCCACTTTGTGTTTATGGAGACCCCGCCTACCCATTGAGGGTGCACCTCCAGACTCCTTTTAGAAACATGATACTCACCCCACAGATGGTAAATTTTAATAAGGCTATGAGCTCAGTGAGAGTCTCTGTAGAGCGGCTCTTTGGAGACATAGTTGAGTACTTCAAGTTTGTAGATTTCAAAAAGAACCTCAAGATTGGACTTTCTTCAATAGGAAAGATGTACATTGTTTGTGCCTTATTAAGAAATGCATTAACATGCTTATATGGCAACACAACCACCGAGTTTTTTGAGCTGGATCCGCCCACCTTGGAAGAATACTTTGCTTAATTTTAGGGAGGGAGGATAAGGATTTGCCAGACATTAAAGAATATTAATAATATTTAATATATTTAATACATTCTGCTGTGTAGGTTGATGGGATGGGAGGGGGAAGTATAATATCCTTTCTCATGTTTGACCCCTGGGGTACTTTAAAGTAAAGTTACAGAGAGCCGCATGTAGGTACTAATGAAGTCATATTACCTCTAAAATAACTACATATTTTCCAAGTACTTTTGGTTTGAATTTTAAAATGACTTCCCATTCCCCCTCTCCAAAAAAAGGCCAAACTCTTCTTGTTGTCACAAAAAAAGAACAAATATGCAACCCACATAAATATCAAAATCGAATATTTCAAACTTAATAAAAGGTTTGCTCCTCCCTATGCCTTTAACATTTCCATGTACCCCATCTGCTTAGGTAGGGGGGCTTGTGACCCTGTACGTTTCATAAGCCACGCCCAATATCCAGATACAAAATTATTTTAAGTAATCCTCATCTATGAGTCATTACCAGGTCAAGAATAAAACTAATTGGCCATTTCAGATCTTGCAATAAATTTGCCATCTACAGATGCCATGAATCAGTTTGTATTTTTCTTAAGGGAGAAGGATCACCATAGAGATCACTGGTGTAATTATATACCAGCACTAACAACCATAAAAGACTGGCACACCAGGGCATATTGCCATGGTCCTTCCAAATGCTTACTTTTTGAATATGAACTCTGTAATTATCTAAACCCAATAAAGAACAACAATTTTATCCTTGGTTCAATATTGTGTATCGTAATATGAAAATGAGTGTAAAACAAAGAAAAAGACAAATTGAAACAAGGATGAAATTGAACTACAACAAATACATAGTATATCAACTTAAACTAAACTTAACATGTTTTTATTCTGTCTACTGCTTCTTGGCAAGCTCTTGCAGCACAGCCACTAGTGCCTGGTTCTATTTTTGTTGTTGCTGCATTATAGTCATTTGCATCTGGCTTAGCTGTTGAAGCTGCTGATGTTGCTGCTGCTGGAGGTTAGCAAACATTGTTCGCTGCTGCTCCTGTTGATGGATCAGTTGCTGTGTCATTTCCTCTTGCCGCTTTGCTTGGGCACACTGTTCCTTTTTTTTAAGTTCTAGCTCTTCTTGCCTGATTTTGAATTCTTTTTCTGACTTGTCCTCAGATATACCATGGTCTCTGCTCCAGATCTCCTTGTTCTTTTCTCCTTTTTCTCGGGCTCTTCACTAACTTCATCACCAACCACTCTTTTTCTTGTTTCTCCAACTTTCTCCAAAGCCTTGGCTCTAATATCCTCCACTTGCTTTTTCTCTTTCTCTGCACTGGCTTTTTTTTTCCCCTGATATCATTTGCCGATCTCTCTCTGCAGCCTCAGCTTTCTCACATATTTCTTCGATTGCTGCATCAAACTCTGAAGGCTCATCAACTGCTATTCCACTGGCCTTGCTTTCTTCTGCAACCTTTCTTTTGTATTTCTTTATTAGAACCAGGTTTACACGGTCTCTCACAGACCTCAAAGAAACTGAGAAACGGGGCTCAGACACTGCACTCAGGTTTGAGGCAATTTCTTCCCACAGTCGCGCTCTCTCCCTACTTCCCTTCAGCTGGCTATACGGATCAACAGTTAGCACTTCTCTTACTAAGAGTAAATCGTGATCTTTCGTCCAGTACATTGGAGTAGTCGACCTTAAACGTAAACAAAGTAGATTGAACTGCCAGTACAAAACAGCTGACAAAACATACTTATCACGGGGTCACCTATATAATAAAATTGTATAACCTTTTTTAAATTGTCCCTTTCTATAAAAATACAGACTAGTAAATTAAATGCTATCATCTGCGGATGATAAAGCGACTGAAGCCTCGAAACGTCAAGATATTTTTCCTTATTTTAAAAGTGCATTGGATTATTTTCACCTTCACAATCTCGATATTTACAAGCGATACACAGTCAAAAAATTGAAAGTTTTTGTTGCAGTAAATGCAGATTGTGGAGTTAAACGAACCACTGGATTCGCCTTCAAAAAAGGCTATGCCGTTGTGATGTTGAACCCAAAAATACGTTATAAAACCTAACATACAGTATCATAATCCTACAAAGTAAATTGGAAGAATATATTCTCGTAAGATGTTTGTTGTGCTGGAAGATAAAAAAAACAAAACGGCTACAGAAGTTGTAGTGCTCTCTGCACTTTTAAATCTGGCAAGAATATCTTCTTTGTCAAACTGTTTGACTTTTGAGTGATTCTCAGCGGATAATTTTCGATTGATATCAGTGTGAGCCAAGCTTATTTACATTACAATTTCTTACTTACATGTTGGTCAATGGTGTAAGTCTCGACGTTTCTGTTTAAAAACAAACCATCAATTTAAAGAATAATCTTATTTTATGAAATAAAAAATCGATGAAAGTTATTTTTGATTGTCTCCTGGGAATATTTAACGTTTAGATAGCAGAGAAAGGAATGCTCACGTCGATAGCAGAGAAAGGAATACTCTCGTTTCCGGCTAACGTCAAATTGACTCGTTTCACGTCGGGCCCGAACGCAGAACGTCAAACTTTTTCCCGCCAGTCATGCGCAGATAGTTATTTGGATTTTCCCTGAGAGCCTGCGGTCCCCGTCGCCGTCCGCGTTCTCGTTGCTTAAAGTCCCTAATTGCAAAGGTAACAAAACGCTTCGAACGCTATTAAGAAGGCATAGAGCGAGACTAAAAAAGTGCTTTTTTTATTTTTGCATAAGAGTACCTCGCACATTTATCTTAAAAGGAAAGAATGATGTTATCAACCTGATTTGGCCCGAAGTGAAGGCGCCTTAAAGTTGTTAGGCCTACGATGGCAAATTTCAAAAGAAGGGCGTGTGTTCATTGCCACCAAGAATCTTTTTTATGGGCCTTAGGACAATCTCCTGGCTTAATCCACCGATAATGCAAACTCTAACCGGCTGAACTGTGTTCCAAGGACTTTTTAACGTATGATGCTGCAGATAAATCGACAGATCAAAAAAGAACTATGGCACTTACTTCCTGAATCGTTTGGAAGCTGATTTATCATAAGGGTAACAAGACTCAAACGAGGTTAAAAGCTCAACAGTGGCCGTGAAATGAAGACCATTTCTTCAACAAAACTTTCTGGGGATAAAATGGGGAGCTTCACCCTGAAATGTTTCCTGCTCTGGCTTTTTCTAAAGGGAGAAATTCGACAAAATTCAAAAAGGAGGATTGGAAACGAAAGCTAAGTCGGAGAAATAAACTCAGACAGTCAAATTCAACCGAAGTTTTTAGAAGTCACCATGTAGATTAGTGTGAATGATGCGTTGCAGCAAATATGTTTTAAATACGTTTAGCTTATTATGGTGTGCAGCACCAATACAGTCTTACCGTTTACGGCCAAACAGATATTTCCACGGAGGAACAAACCTATGATCAAGACGGTTAACTGAGTCATTCCTTCCAAGCTATGCTTCACAGAATGGCTTTGGCAAGTGAGATCAGGTCCTTATATTAGAACCTAGAACAGCGTTTTGATTGGTTCGAATTGAAATCCAACTTAAGCAGAGTGTCATGTCTTTCAGAGGACAAGGAGGTAAAGAGGAAGTATCTCGCAAATTGTAACCTTAACGTGAACACACTTTGCAATGTGATATTTTAGGCGGCACAGGTACAAACCTGTTATTAGCAAAAACTCATTTACCTGGTGTACGTTTCATTTCATCTGTTTCTGTTTTTGATTTTGACCTTAAGGGCAATGGACATCACGTAGCTACATGATGCACACTGTTGTATGATTCATAGCATCGAATCATTTTTAAGAGTTCTTAGCTAGATTCTTTAATTGTCGGCTTGTTTCTTACATTTAGATGGCAATATTACTATCATGTATCTTATATGTGAGTGTCATGAATCTCAGATTTAGAAATGTGACGGTTTTCACCATATGGTTGCTGCACCAAGCGGGACTTCCCTCTTGAAATCACCTGACGACAAACCGTTTTTCTTAATTTTTGCTCTCTTTTATTCAGATCAGCTACCGTCCAAAGGTCCTTTGCCTATAGAGCAGTTTCTCTGTTAGACGTTACATGTTACATGTTAGACGAAGACCTGAGAAACGTTACATCTGTAAAGGCCTTTAAGAAAGTCCTGGAACTTGCCATAAATGAATGATCAAGTGACAGGTAGAATTTATAATTTAACAATAGCTTGTCAGATATAGTCAGCATTCATATTTGTAAATAGGTACTGAAAACCTCTTTTTTGGGAGTATTTATCATTAAAGTTTAAAGGTTTAAAGTTTGGTGGTGAGGAGAATATTTTCCTTTTTTATTGGTCTATCTATAGACCCTTTTGACGGAGTGCCAAACTTTTAAGGGTAAAAACATTAGTTACAAATTACGAATTAACAAGGCGGCCTTGGGCGTAACGGGGATACTTCATAAGAAAAGGCTTCATCAAGGTATTACATCAAGTTAAACTATCTTACATCCTGCAAAAGATCTGTTTCCGCTTGTGGAGATGTCTTTAGAAAATATTTATCTTCTTTACGTTATCAGATAAAGCTGTAACGTTCGTACAATTAATACGATCCACAGTTTGAAGAATTTCGAAAAGGGGACGTGTCTGAATATTGATTACTGGACCTTCATCAACATGTTGAAACATACCCAGCAACAAATTAATTCTTCTTATTTCGGTAAATAAAACGATGTTTTGATTCCCCTATAAATTTGCCCCGACTCGCATACAAGTATCAGGTTTACTAGAGGAAGATAAGATAGGGAAAGAGGATTAATTTCACCAAAAATAGCTTTAAAATAGATATGTACTGATATTTTCGAGGGATACAGGTTTAGACTTGTCACTGACGGAAAAACCAAGCACTTAAAACATTCACTAACTTGACTGATCTCAGTAAATAGCTCTGCACCGCTTTTCAATGTTTATCACAAAATTGTAATTTTTCTTGAGAAAGTTACAAACGAAAGCCTTGTACCTTGTTCAATGTTTTCACATTTTCTAGGGTTCACCTTAGGACTCGCATAAAAAGCCGTGCTAAACTTCTAGGAGTCTCAGAATAAATCCTACAGATTTTTAATGTAAAGGGAAAATAAAGTAACTTGAAAAGGGATTGGGGTTTATCGCTAAGCGGAAAATACGAAGGTGATCATATAAAAAAGTGACAAGGAAAAGATTTGCTATCTTCCTAATTTGCACTTTTGATCTCATTACCCGCTCTTTGAGATAAATTTTGAAAAATTTCCAAAATAACTACAAACGTTTAGATCAGTTGATCAGTTAGCCTCACCTTGATACCCTTAATTGATAAACATTCCGAACACGTGCCACTGGTAAATCACATCTGGTGTCAATTCATGGCAAAAATCAATATTTACCTTTGAGCTAAAAATTTATAACTGAATCAGTTTCCGAGTCAAAAGTTAACTCTTCTCCATAGTTTTTACAAGCTTAACAATTTGTTGTTGCTTCTTGGCCCATTATTGTCACTTTAATGTTTTTTCCATTTTACTGAACCAATATTTGATGGTTTTGTTCAAGCTGGAGGATGTACTGCTCCTGGGAAAGATCTGCTCAACAGTTCATGACCAGAAATTCAACACTTTTGAACCACTCAGCGTAACGCAAAATAATCAAACTATCAATTATGGTAAATGATATGAAATGCGCAGATGTCTTGTTTTGTTTCGATTAAATATTTCTCTATGGTGCGTCAGGTGTTTTTCTAGCGAGACCAAGTGGACAGCATTCTTGGGAATGAAATAGAATTTTCAGCCCTAATAAATTTTCGTTAGTGAAGCATAATTTGTCCGAGGCTTTTAACGTGATAAATGCGTTTATTAATTGCATTCTTGTACTTCGTTTGCTAATGATGTAAGCCGGCTGCTGAAAATGTTGATTTTAACTTTCGTCGATTTCATATTTCTTGGAGTCGCACTCATCAGGTCGGTGAATCGGCAGGATACCACTGCACTTCCTTTGTTCTGGAGTAATTTCCAACTAAATATTGATGAGGCTAGATAGTTTACCCCCATACCAGAGTTTTAAAGGCCGATTTCTTGAGCCATTGTAATGTGCGTCTTTGATTCAGCGAACAGTTGACCTTTTCTTAAATTAAAACCAGTGAGCGGCATGCAGCAACAGATCTTGTCAACTTTGTTTATTTATCCGACCGGTTTCGTCTGATCAAACAGACTTCAACAGGGATTTGGACAAGATTTACCAATGACCTACTTATATGAAAGAAGTTTAAAGAACAAGTCACGTTCAAATTGGGGTGTGAACAGCAAAATCACCCACAAACAGGAAAAGTTACGCAAATGGAGCGTAATAAATAAGATATGTTACGCAGATCCAGCGTAACAAATTAGGCAGTGTTTTTGGGGGCTCACGAATTAACGTTAAATGGTGAGCCCCAAAAATAATGAAACGGGTAATTCTAAATATCCCGTTCAGACAATTAAATAAAAAATACGACGAAAATAAGGACGTGACCAAAATATCTCTTAAACTTAATATGTGCAGCTATTTCTAATCACTGACGCCGAGGATTTGGTTTTAGATTTCAAATTCTATGACATGAAAAACGAAGAGTTGCTCTCTTTCTCTGCCCTTAGGACCTGTGTGTCTAACTCTGACTCTCTATTAAGCAGACTCAGTCTTAGATTTTAACCTGAAGTTGAATATTTCAGTGAGAAGAAAAGCTAAAATAAGATAAATCAATCATTTACTCACTCCATGATAACCTGGTGTATCCACTAAAGATGTATTTTCTCACACGGACAATGGCTACTGTCGGCCCTTTTCTTGTCACGCTATGAGTGGAAGGTAGTGGCAGCCCAAACATCCATTGATGCTCACCAACAGCATTTCCAGTAAGAGGACTGGCTCTGCTCAACAGCGATTAACAATTTCTCAGGGCTCCAAAGTAACTGTCATCGTTTTCCATGATCGCTGTGCGACCCAAACCTTCATAAAGAAGATTATTATCATCTCACCCTAGACAACATGTGTTTTTATAGCCCTATGTATCCTTATACGGTTAAATTGAGAAACACATTTCCTTTCTTAGGATTTCTGGGTCGAGAAAGGCAATAACAATTTATTTCAAGTTTTTTTTTCAGAACATCTCACCTGCGTAGCTGTAACAACAATCAAATCCATCTCCAACGTATCCGGCGTTACATTCACATTTGTACGAGCCACGTTCACTGGTACATGTAGCCAGTTTGTGACAGTAATTCAGCTTGTGTTGACTTTCATCTAAGTCTAGTAATAGAGTAGAATTGACGCTGTAGTGTATTGAGAACATAGTAAAAGTAGTTAGTCTAACGTTAGTAATGTTGCTGTAAGACCACTGAACGATGTGATTGTACCAGCTTATCAGATACTTGATCAATGAATAACAACAGGATATAGAGAGCAATTCAAGTGACGTGTGTCTCCTCTGAATGGAAAACAACAGACACAGTTATCAATGTGTTAGCACGTAACAGGAATAAGAAATAAATCTCACGAGCCTACTTACCAATCATTGACGGGGTGTCACTGGTATCCGTGGCTCCCCCTCCCCCTCCAAGAAGATCGTGAACAAAGTTTCTATGACAGGCAATTAGATCCCAGGCCCAAAAGCCATAACAGAGTGGTCCGATCTGAGTTCGTATCCAGTCCTCTCGATGAGGATGACGGATGGTGTTGCACTGTAACTTAGGTCGGTAACTTTATTTCAACTCGGGTTGTTGAGGCTGATTAGTGTAGTACACAGGGGTTAAAATGAAATCGGTTTTATTTACAAACCTAAGAGAACTAACTAAATAATTAAACACACGCTGTATATATATATATGCAGGTCTCGAGGGTATTACTTCACACCATTACGCATCACATTACATCGCGCATATTACATGCTCGTTGGCATCTTATACACTACATTCAGGCCCCTAGCAATACATGCTAATATGCCGAGCAACACCCACCCATCCCACCCCAGGGGAGGACATCCACTACACAGTAATCTCGTGCGTGGGAAATTAACGTCTCCTACCCCTAACCCTGCAGGAGACAGGGCCTACGGTTTATTCGTCCTTATCCGAAAAGACTAGAATATCTATCCATTTCTTGATATTATAGGAAGGTAGCAAATTCTCCTCACTTCTTTTAAGACCACGAGTATCGGTCCGGCCGGACCACTTCGTGTAAAATGCACAAACTGTTAGTAAAATGGAGAAGAAAAAGATATAGTTAAGGCAATTCTGGAATTTGTATTTTCCTTAACTTTTTTTAAAATTTCGTTTATTTTCTATCATCGCAATTTTGAATCAAACATGCATATTTTCAGAAGATCAACGAAGAGCAAACTCACAGTAAGCATTGTTTCCTTCATCTGTTGGTGTTCAATATCACTCGGCCCTGAAACGATAAGGTCACAGGAATAGAGGAAATGATCCCCAATTAAGAAGTTCTTGATCGCTATACAAATTCCCCTTGTCAGGATAGATATATATAGAGAACAGTATGGAGAATATGCATAAAAATAGAAAAATCACTCTAACTTGATTATAAACTGTAGTGGTGATATCTACGAAATATTCCTTCCATGAGGAAGAAATTAAACCAAGTTTTTTCATTTCTTAAAGGACTTTCCTCCACGATAAGAGCCTCCAGAGCCTCCAGAGCCTCGTATAATGATAAACCAGGCCAGTCTTAGTGTCTTCGATTAAAGATTAGCGAACCTGAGTGGACCAATACACTGAAAATGGCACCTTCTTCGATCCGTTCGTAACATGTTATGGACAATGAGAAAAGCTGGAGCTCAACAATTAGCCTAAAAAATTAGTGGTTTATTTATTTGAAAAAAATGCATTATAAAACAAAGAAATATGGATTAAATATGCTATCGAATAAAACGGCGGCCGTAGTTAGATGTGTTTTAAATGCCTCGTTTCACATGCCTGCCAAGAACAGGCAACAGTTTCTTTAGGTACTAACAGCTTTGGAATTTGATCCCAGACTAATTACAGGTCAAGGAAGGTCTTGAGAATCTTACAGAAGGTAAAGCCCCTGGGTGGTTTACCTCCACTGCTTTCTCCCCGTACAAAGAAATGAACGTTCTGGATAGAACTGTTTTGCAGGTAGTTCCGAAAATAATAATCATACCAATTTCGCAGGCATAGTTAGCTACCGAGACTCACTCCAGCGGTTTCGTTGGTATCCGAAGATAAAAAATCGATAAAATGGCATTTAAATTCGCTGCAACGAACCAACAAAAAATGAAGTGGAGGTAAGAAGGTTCGACTTTGCGGTATTTCTTATTTTTCCTTGGCTGTACACACTCAAACTGTTGTATTGAAGGATTCGTTGCTCCCAGTTAAACACCTCTGTACTGTGCTCAAAAAATCCCTAAAATTGCTGTGACTGTAAAGCTGGGAGAAGAGTTGAAGAGATCATAAAACCAGCTGGTTCTTATCAGATGCGGCAAAAAAACCAGGGATACAACCGCAAGTATAGCCTGGGACAATGCTAGTGAATACACGTTCGAAAGTGAACATTAATCGTCGAATCTCAATATGTATTTTGTTTCAACTAGTGGAAAAAAGTAAAGGAAATTGAAAACTTAAAACTTTTCGAAAGCCACGCCTGTCATTGCGAACTAGTGCAACAGAATAGTTAGCTCAATGAATAGAGCGCTGGACTGTTGTGCGGGAGGTCGAGGGTTCAAGCCCCGGCCGGACTAACACTCAAGGTCTTAAAATAATTGAGAAGAATATGCTACCTTTCTGTAACATCGAGTAATGGTTAGTTATTATCGACCTACACCTAGACGAGTACGAATAACGCCATGGACGAGTACAAATATCACACGTATTTGTACTCGTCTATTGTAGTACCGGTTAAACAAGTTTTCTCGCATCGCGCAAGCGAAGGACTGGATTGTAGTTACTAAAAAAATAAAAAAAGTGGCGGACAACTTGAATCATAGTTCCGACGTCGAAGAGTCTGAATGGCTGGGAAATATAGATCCAAGTTCATTTGATGAATCGAACGAAGAAAAACAGGTTGGCGACCAGAAAATTTCTTCATTTAATGAATAAAATAGAAACAACAACACAACAACGCGCCAATTCCGTTCCGCTTCGCATACTTCTGTCACGCACTCCCCGTAAATGAATATCCGCGAAATTCACCCGCTGAAACAACAGTTTGGCGTGTTGGATAATAAATCACTTATTAGACGTTTTGTTGTGTAGTATTGCAACTCGTAAAAATACTCAGCGATACTACACAACAAAACGTCTAATAAGATATACATATTCTAGTCTTCTCGGATAGGGACGAATAAATGGAGGTCCCGTGTCCTACAGGGTTAGGGGTAGGAGACGTTAATTTCTCACGCACGAGATTACTGTGTGATGGATGTCCTCCCCTGAGGTGGACTACAAACCCTTTCATAGGAACTTTTTTTGAGATATTTTATTACTTGTGTAACTTTTCACGCTGTTTATCATAAGTCTAATTTACGTAACAAGCATTCAAAATAATTAATTAACGTTTTTAGTTTTCTAAATCCTGTTCGAATTTTTTATGAAACTTGATTCAACAGGTCTGTGTTAAGTGGTTTCGTAAAACACTTCAACCTCATCAGGTTGAAAGGTGTAACTTCCTGCCAGGAATGATTGGGCGAAGGAGCTGCCATAACTGTGGCCAGATGGTGGACTGTAGGTGCATCCAAGATTTGAGTAAGAATTTGTGTTGGATGAGGCGTAGTCGGAAATGTAAATATCGTGTCCTCCACCAAATGTGGGTCCATAGCTAGAACAACTGTATATGGAATGGCTCCCATGGAAACTATACTGCCCTTGTTGGGTCAGTTTCACTGGTCCCCAGCCTGGCTTGTTAACCAATGAGAACAAAAAGGCGCTCGAAGTGTACTGCCATTCACAACTAGAAGCTGAATGATAAGTAAATAATTCAAAATGTTATTCAACTGTCGTTTCCTTTTAAGGGAGCAAACACTTATAATCTTTGATTAGGAAACTTTCATCACGTCACTGTGGTTTCCAGAAAGGTCCGAACTTAGATTGGTGCAGGTGCAGCGGCATTTCTAATGACTTTATCTAGGTTGTTCTAATCTTTCGGTGAGTGATAACACACTCTGTTTACCCCAATTTTTGGTTGCAAGGGTTAGTCTAAGTATAATCCTTTTTCTTGTGTTGTAATTATGAACATCCCTGTTGGCTAGTGGCTCCAATGAGTGATCCATGAGGCCATTAATACACTTATAACCCTACTGATATATAGCGATGATAAAATCTACGTTGTTGAAGGTTGAGCCACTTTAAAGTTACGAGGGCATAAGTAGCTGACGAATAAAGTGGTCTGTTCAGGAACGAGCCGTTGATTAACTTTAGAAATTACATACTCTACATGATCTGACTACATGAAGTCTGAGGACAACATAACTCCTCAATACTTAGACCTATTTACGCTGTCAAACTCACAATCAAAAGTAGATAGAGACGATGAGGAAATATGAAATAAAATTCTATTGCTTCCAATCAACCGGGATTTGGTCTTAGAAAGGTTCAAGGTAAGTTTGTTCGCTTTTAGCCACAATGCTACGTTGTTGAAGTCTGCATTCAATTTTCTCTCTAGCTCGCGAGGTTTTTTTGCGAAGCAGTAAAAGAACGGTTTTGTCAGCATATAATGATACCTTGGGGTGTTTAATAGCAGCAGGTAGCTCGTTAACATACACAAGGAACAATGACGGTGCCAAGATGCTCCCTTGTGGAGCCCCAAAAGTAACGGGAAGGGCTTCGGATAGTTTATTTTCACAAGAGGTTTGCCAACTCCGATTACTTAAATACTAAGAAAACCACTGCAGAGACCGGGGAGACGATTTGGACATCAAGATCCCATGATCGACTGTATCGAACGCCTTTGTAAGATCCAGAAATACAGCAACACGAATGTTCCCTTTTTCCAAGTTTAACAAGACTTCATCGGCAAAGCCACAGAATGCAGTGGCTGTTAAACGCTTACAACGAAAATCAAATTGCTTGTTTGAAAGTAAATTATTTGAATCAATGTATTCGTACAGCTGAGAGGATTACATTCTCTAAGATCTTGCTGAAAGAGCGTAAAATTGAAATAGGGCGATAATTTGTTGGGTTTGTTCCTGATATGAATAAAGCTGTCACTTTAGAACATTTACATGTCCAAGGAAACCTCCCTGTGCGCATAGACAGATTATTTAACTTTGTGATGAAATAACTGAATTCAAGCTACACTCAAAAGCCTTGTCCTGCTTATGGACAACCGCTTCGCGAATTTTATTCAATTGGAACAATCCACAGTGACCATCAATTGACAATGGAGTATGAGCTACAAATGATATTTTTTTTTTCAGCTAAAATCCGTCCCGAAGGAGAATGAGAATTCAAGGCAGAAGCGATTGACCGTGGATTTGTATGATGAACTCCGTCAGCAATCATGCATTGTGCAATCGATAACTTGCTTTTACGAAATTATGCTTCGTTTAAACCAATCATCGCTTCACATCTGTATTTCAAATTTTCAGAGACGCTAATATAATTTAGAGAATTTTATTCTATATTATCGTGTGCAAAGGATATCATGTTAGGCCACGAGTCATCATCAATATCATTCTAAATATCTCATTTGCCCGATTAACGCCGTTTATTAAATTTTTAGCGTTTATATTTAGCGCCTGTAGTCATGGGCGGCGTTTATTCGATGGCGGTGCTCGTTTATTTTCAAACCATATTTCTTGACTCATTGACCTAATTGCAGTAAAACATTCGCAAATAATTCATCTGGCGGTAATTTGTTTTTCACAATTATGCAGAAATAGATGCTCGTTGAAAACGTGAACTTAAAAGGCACTCGTAAATAACGGCATGATTAGTGTTTATTACCTCTGAGACACTGTTATAAGACACAGTTCAGTATTCCTGATCTAATATGCCATGGACCCCATTGTACTGTTTTGTTTTGTTTTGTTTGAGTGATTGTTTGTTTGTTTGTTTGTTTTTTTTCAAGCTAGAAACCAGATGCGCTTGTAGATTTTAATTTAAGCGAGGAGAAAAGGCTAGCAAATTCCATAGGTTATGCACTTACTCCATGATAAGCTGTTGTATCCACCAAATATGTATTTTCCCACACGGACAATGGTCACTGTTGGCCCTTTGCTGTCACACAATGAGTGGAAGGTAGAGGCAGCCCAACCATCCACTGATGCTCTCCAGCAGCGCTTCCAGTAAGAGGACTGGCTCTGCACAACAGGGCTTAACCAACCTCTCAGGGATCCAAGGTAATTGTCATCGTTTGCCAATATTGCCGAATAACCCAGGCCTTAAAACAGGAAATAAGTATTATTTCACCGTTGACACCCAAATTTTTTCATTGCCATAACATTTTTACATGTTATTGTGTAAAGAAGATATGGAACACTGACACAACAAAAGCAAACAACTGAACATTAGAGAAATCGTTGGTGACGCAGAGCATAAACTACTGAGGCTCCTGAGACAGGAAACTTGTCCACTTCTGCGAAGCGTTATGTTAATCAGTACAATAGGAAATGAGAAGAATTTGAACTCAGTTGTCACGTACAGAATACACTTTTCACGTATTCAAAAACAAAATGAAAAACAATCTTCCATAATTATTTTTTGAGACAGATAAAAGGCTCAGAAGACATTTTGAAATCAGTTCTTTTCCTATCAAAGTTTGAAAAGAAAGCCAGAGTTCGGTTAAAATCTCGAGGTAGGAACACCAAACTTTCACTTCCCTGCTTTACCGACAGTTTCTTGTAAACTTAACATACTTCCATTCCTAAATTTTTTTGGGTGTAAAGGGCTATAAAAATGCATTTAAAGCTGTTTTTCAACACATCTCACCTGCATAGCTGTGATAACAGTCAAATCCATCTCCAACGTATCCAGCTTTACACTTACACTTGTACGAGCCACGTTCATTTGTACACGTGGCCAGCTTGTGACAATAATTCAGACCATTTTGGCATTCATGTAAGTCTAGTAATGGAATAAAATGGAGCAGTGAACACTCTTTAAACACCAAAGAAACAGAAACGGTTAAGTAAGGCCCCTCGCACTTAATTACCCATAATACTGACGAAGCGTATTTCCGTAACCTGAACCGATTAGGAGTATCGCTCATATCCATGCCTCCCACCCCCCCTTAAAAGACCTCAGAAAGTTCTGTAGTCAGTTTTCCTGATAGACTGGTGGTTCCTAAAACTACAGCACAGTGGTCCATTCTGAGTCTCACACCAGACGAGTCACCAGTCCACCCCGATAACTATTACACAAAAACATCTGACTGTACAGCTGGACCTCGGAACAAGAGGGTCAATTTTGAGTCTCACACTAGATTTATTGTGTTCTTTGACATGGTTAAGGATACGGTAGACCTTCGCAGGTGTTTTTCGCGAAAAAAATTGTTACCGCGCTATTTAAAGCGTAACCACCATAAACTATATATCAATGGAAGGGTTATGAAATGTGCTTTCCAGCTTTAACCCAGGGGCTTTTTTCCTTTTTTACTTTGGCGGCTAAAAGAATTCAGTTCGAAAAAATGTTTTCGTGAACAACTTGAGTGCATTTCAATATCTTAAAATATATATTTTTTGAAACTGTAGTTGAAATAGTAATGCTTTGTTTGGAGTGTAATAAAAAAAAGATGTTGTCAAAATTTGGCTCGCGAAGGTCTACTGTATCCTTAAGCGAGATACCCAGGTTTCTCCGTGGCTCACCATCAAAAAGTAAGAATTCCAAGCTTTAACCCAGGGGCTTTTTTTCCTTTCTACGTGTAACTCTACTCATTATTTCACTAACTGCTACGATATACACGTGAAACTGACAAGCGAAGATGTTTATGCGACTACTACTACCCCGTATGTTCTGCCGCAAAAAAATGTCACGGGAGTCATGTGTTGTCACAATACAATTGACTTTTCCCACTTTGGCGGCTAAAAGAATTCAGTTCGAAAAAATGTTTCCGTGAACAACTTGAGTGCATTTCAATATCTTAAAATATATATACATTTTTAAACTGTAGTTGAAATAGTAATGCTTTGTTTGGAGTGTAATAAAAAATATGTTTTCAAAATTTCGCTCGCGAAGGTCTACCGTATCCTTAAGCGAGATACCCAGCTTTCTCAGTAACTCTCCATCAAAAAGTAAGAATTGTTATCAGTGAACTGTCCTGCAAAGAAACGTGGCAAAATGCAAGGACATATGTGATGCACTGACATCTTGTGCGGAAGGTAAAGAATGTTACAAGTTGCTTGACGTGTCCAAAACCAGGATAAGGCCAGACATAACTGGATCATTATTAGCACCAAACTAGCCATTGTAAAACATCAGCTGTGTTTGCTCATGAAAATGACACCTTAAAAACTTCATTCAATATGTTTGACTCACCTTTTTTACAAGTAAACTGATGACAACCACTACACTGCACGTCGTTCCACTCATAGCTGTATTTCACACCAAGTGCGTGCACACAATCTTCTTCTTTGAAGTTATTTGGCTGATTTTTGGCCCAGGCTGTAAAGTTTCCATGTCCACGATCCGCCCAAGTAAAGTCACCCTCTGTTGATCTGTCATTCAAACCCAACCAGGATTTATCTCCATTATGGCGATGTTGAATGTAAACATTTTCTTCATTGTTGTTGACATCAACAAGGACTGAGTTTTCTTGTCTACATTTTGTTACAGCTGTGGTCCAGTTTGCACAGGTATCACTTGTGTAGTAACAGAATCCATTGAAGTAGCTCCATCCGGGATTGCAGATGTCTGGAATTAAATGTGCGTGATTTAATCTTGGAAAGAGTAACAGAAATTTATTATCCACCTACACTCCGCAGAGTAGAAATAACGCCCAAAACGAGTACAAATGTCACACGGTATTTGTACTCCGGAGAACCGGTTAGACAGGTTTTCTCGCATCGAGCAAGCGAGGAATTGGATTCAAGTTAAAAAAAAATGGCGGACAATTTAAATGATTTTTCTAGCGACGAAGAGTCGGAATGGCTGGCGAATATTTATCCAAAAAACACAACGCGCCAATTCCGTTCCGCTTCACATACTTCTGTCACGCACTCCCCGTAAATAAATATCCGCGAAGTTCGCCCGCACTGAAATAACAATTTGGGGTTCTGTCCTGGTGTACCGGTTTATAAGGGAATTACCATTGTTCTTTCTTTGTTTAGGAGTTATCGGTTAGCTATTATGTATTGCTTGGTCTTTTGTATTGGCTCTTGTGAACCGGTACACGAGGACAGAACCCAATTTGGCGTGTTGTACGATAAATAACTTATTAGACGTTTTGTCGTGTCCTATCGCTGAGAATTTTTACTAGTTATTTGTATTTTGACGAGGCGGTAGGGCTCTTCAAAATACGGCACAACTCGTAAAAAATACTCAACGATACTCGACAGCAAAAGGTCTAATACGATATATGTATTCATATGTGACAAAGCTTACTAAATGATCTGCGTCTCTGTCATGGAAGTGTTAGGAATTTATTTATTAAATGTAAATTATTTTTTTTATTCTCTTAGGATCAGTGTAGTTCGTGATTATTTGTATCTGTTACGTAATTTTTATTCTTCACTTGTGTAAACTGTTGTGTAATTAACCTTTATTGTGTATATCAAATAGTTTTCTTCATTCTTTTCGGGCACCTTGCGTCCATGTGTATTTAAGGATTTGGGTGGTTTGGTACGGGGTGGTTTTGTTTTTGAGAGAAGGTCACCGGCGGTGAAGGTTTGAAAGTTACCAAGACTCGTTCGGATCAGAGCACGTTTTAATCACTGAAGAGTCATTCAGCAAAACCGTTCCTTTACACGACAAAGGATCCATTTGTCGGGGAGCACATGTGTGCCGAGAAGCTGGCCGAAGAAATTAAAGCGCAGAACTTGAAGGAAAAGGAGAAGATTATCTTCTGTTAGACAGTAAGCCAGTGAAGACAACTGAGTCAAGAAAGATCTGAGCGAAGACCGAATTACGTGAGGTTGGAAACTTCTACGTTTAGCTGGGTTAAACGTGAGTTCGGTTTGTGAATTGTGAATTTGGTTTGTCAGTCGTTTGTTGGTGGAGCGTGGTGATTTGTGGACAGGAGAGGAACACGGACGCGGGGCGTAGGGAAACCCAACCGAACTGAACTAAAAAAAAAAAACCTTTTCTTTATCTTAATAGTAATAATCTTGTAAATAGTTTTTAGTGTACTGTAGTTTAAGTTAGCGTATTCCTGTAAATTAATTAGATCATTGGACTATCGTTATTGTTAGTCGCTTTATTGTTGTATTAGCATAATAAATATCTCTAGGCCTACGTTTAGTTGTATTGTGGCGTGTGTTCTCGGGCTCGTTTATGTTCTGTGTTTTGTTTGTGTTAGGGGGCACCCACCTTTGTGGCGCGGATTCGTCACAGTCTCCTCCGTCTAAATATTGATGAAATCTAACCCGCAAAGTTTAGTTGCATACCGACCTGTAAGGACCGCATAACTCACTGACACAGGATCATATCTGGTCCCGTAAAGTTCCTTAACACAGATTCTGAATCCAGACACATTCATATTCTGCAAAAAAATTCGAAGTTTATTATTTAAATGAATTCTACATTTCCCTCTCTGTCGAGTTATTGTCCTCTACAACATTTTTCGCAACGATATTGAAAGCGGGAAAAAATAAAAAGGGTACAAGCTGAGAGTTTCTTTTGGATGATTTTTGATAATCAAGCATCCGTTTTCAAGCCGATTCTTTTAAAGTCTACCGTAACATGCTTTTTACCTCAATCCAAGTAGAAATGCCATTATGAGCTGGTGCCAAGTTTCCACTCGCTGTTGTGCTGTGATTGGCTGATATTTGGACAGATGGCGTCGTATTGTAACTTCGTGTAAAGTGTACAAGCTGTCAGTAAGATGAAAAACAGATACTGAAGGAAATTCTTGAATAACTGTTTCCTTGAGCATCATCATTAATTACTCTAATTTTCTATAATCGCAGGGCTCGACTCAGACTTACGCTGTACACTTACCTCGCAGTAAGCGTTGTTGTCTTCATCTGTTGGTGGATTCGTATTTGGAAAGTTTACAGAGCCATGCTCAGTGAAGAGTGGCTTGTGCAACTTAGCAAATGCAAACCAGGTCTGTAAAGAACCAGTGCAAAAAACAACACTTGCTTCTAGTGAGTACCATAACGCAAATTCAATGAGTTAAAATGATTTCACACAGTAAAAGATCTTAAAATTGAATGAATAAAATTGTAATGGAATGAAACTAAGAGAATTCTAATCTAATTTGAGTACAAATGCAAAGATTCAAGCGTGTTACTGAGGAAAGCCGATACCTTGGTGAGCCTTGAGAAAATAACCCTAATATCAGAGCTTCATCTATTTTTCAACAGAGATAAAGCACATCACATACCACATAAATGTCCTGATGCTTGCCGTCAAAGTTTTGTAGCTCCCGCAAACAAGCCTTGAACGAGTCCTTGGTTACATCTTCTGTCCAGATCAACGCAGCGTCGTGTTCCTTTCCACTTCTTTGGTGATCAGATGTACATACATATATATCTTATGTGATTCTCGATGGGAAAAGTTTGGAGACATAAGAAATAACTTGTTTGTTCAAACTGGGGTGGAATTGTTGGATCATTAGCCCCTCGACGATCCTACGCTTGTGGAATGTTTCTGCTGAGGAGAGAACCCGCCAAGTGGAAGAATGTGATGGATTTTCTCGCAAGTTTTTTGTAGGTTCAGAGGTGTGAGCAGGATTTGAATGCTCCGAAATACGTACTGTTAAATTTCTCACAGTTTCGCCAATATAATTAACGCCACAAGGACAATCTCCATTGTAAAACAACTTTGGATCTGTGAGTATTTTTAAGGCTTTCAATTTGCCTTCTTTGCCACAGGACTACAAAGATGAAATTAAAATTAATGAACTCGTTGAGTTTTGTAACAAACGTCTTACCGAATCTCTCGTTTTTACCGCAAAAAGAAAGCTTGATAAAAACTTTCTTTCGGTCTTCGAAGAGAAAATTCGGAATGATGTTGTCATCTTGCATTGAGTCGTTTAGAAATTCGTTGATTGTATGCGAAACAAAACGCCTGGGATAACCTGCATTGACAAAAGATGTTTCAAGAGTTTGTATGTCCCTGTCAGAATCGGTAGAGATGCGTTTCGCTCTATGGAGTACGCCAGTGATGCTATTCCTTTTCCATTTAGTAGGGACCTCAGATTTCCAATATGTTGGTAGTTTTCCCGGTTTCTTAAAGACGCTGCAATTAAACTTGTTGTTCTAACTAAAGGCAGTATCGAGGAAGTGGTCGATTGAGCATTCAAATCCTGCTCAAACCTCTGAACCTGCGAAACACTTGCGGGAAAATCCATCACATTCTTCCACTTAGCGTGTTCTCTCCACAGCAGAAACATTTCACAAGCGTGGGATCGTCGAGGGGCTAATGATTCAACAATTCCGCCCCAGTTTGAACAAACAAGTTATTTCTAATGTCTTCAAACTTTTCCCATCGGGAATCACATAAGATATATATGTATGTACAGACGGTCATTATTTTCAACCCTGATGATGGAAAACAGCCATCAACGTTTGGTTTAAACATTTTAATAATTTTTTTCCTAATCTTTTAGCCTTGTATATAGAGTATCCTATTATTGTTATTATTATTATTATCATCATTGTTATCATTATAATCATTGTTATGGGCTCCAGGTCCTATCTTGAGCATTGCGTCAACGATAAAGTCGAGGAATGGGTAGAGCAAGTGACAAAATTGGCTGAGTTTGCTCTGTCGCAGCCCCAGCTGGCTTGCTACCCAGCGTTTGCTTTTGGATTAAAGCTCCGCTGGACGTACTTTATGAGAACTCTGACTGACATAGATGATCTACTCGGACCTCTGGAGAGTGCAATTGCTGATGCCGAAATTATTATAGATCACAAATGTACACAAGCTGAACGCGAGCTGCTGGCGAAAATGGGAGGCATGGGCCTAATAAATCCGAGTCAAGTAGCAGCCGTAGAGTATGTAGCATTGCCTAATATTACTAGTCCGTTAGCGCAACAAATAGAATCTCAGGTACCTGAGCCAACCGACGAGAATGAAATACGCCCTGTGTAACAGGAGATGCGCCGAATGAAAAGTAAGTATCTGAAGCAAAAACTTGATGAGGTGCAGAGCTCGATTTCTGAAAAAACTTTGAGAGCTGTTGAACTTGCCACTCAGAAGGTTTCTTCTAGTTCGCTTACTGTTTTGCCAATTAAAACAAAAGTGAGTTTCGAGACGCTCTGAAACTCAGGCAACGACTGAAAAGTTCTTGACACGCCCTCTCTCTGTATTTGCGGGGACATCTTCACTGTGGATCATGCTATGATATGCAAACGGGGCGGATTTATCATACAACGCCACAATGAAATGAGGGTTTTGGAGGCGGAACTGCTTCGCATGGTGTGCAATGGTATTGAAATCGAACCAGTTTTGCAAGACATCATAAGAGAACAGTTGAATTGGAAGCCAACACTGCCCTAATGCACGACAAGATATAGTTGCTAGGGAATTCTGGGAGAGGCAGAAAGCGGCTTTTCTTGATGCGAGAGTGTGCCATCCAAATGCAGACACCTCTAGAGATATGGATCCAGACCAGATATTCAGGGAGCATGAAAGAGAGAAGAAGCGTCAGCACGCAAGCCGTGTGTTAGAAGTAGAGCAAGCTACATTCACGCCATTAGTTTTTTGCATGACAGGTGGAATGGCGGTGGAATGTGAACGATACCATAGTAGACTTGCTAAGCTAGTTGCTACAATGAAGGGCGAAAGCTATGCGACTACCATGTCATGGATCAGGGCAAGAGTGTCCTTTGCGCTGCTGAGATCATCATTGCTTTGCTTTTAAGTTAACTCTCCTAGTAACTCGCGAGCCTCGTAAAAGAAGTTTCCAGCCTAGTTTTTTGGTCAGATGTTTTTAAAACTAAGCTATTATCTTGTTTTCTTCTTATATATTTGATTGTTATGTAAATAGGTATGAATTTTATTGCTATTAATAGAGTTATTATTATTATGTGGCAGTTAAAATGTCTGGATGCCAGAACCTATATACACGAAAGCTGGGCGTCTAGGACGTGGCCAGCTAACATGTTTAGAATTTACATATGTACCCCCCCCCCCCCCAAAAAAAAAAAAAAAAGAAAACTTATACAAAATGATGAAAAAAAAGAAAATTCTAAAAAAAAAAAAATTCCTAGTGGCTAGTCCCTAATGTCTTTAAAACTCAACAAAATAAGACATGGTTAAGATGAAGCTCTTTAACTCATGACTTTCAAAGATCTTGCAATCTTGAGTGAACTGCTGACTACAGACTTCTGCATTCTACCTAACACTGCTGTACTCCTTTCTGATCCAACAAGCTCCCTGACGCTCTTCTTGAGGTCTTTCAAGTACCCTCCCAGGATATCAATGATTATGTTGTACTGAATGATATTAAAACTCGGGTACTGTCTCTTGAGTTCTAGACGAAGTGGGGCGAACTTCATGATCTTCTCCTCGTCTTTGTGGTCCCGATTGTCTACCCATGGGCAGCGCACCTCCAGTAGTGTTACCGTCTTGCGCATCTTGTCAACTATCCGACCGTTTATCCTGTTGGCCCTGATTTCCGTTATTATTATTATTATTATTATTATTATTATTGCTACTATTATTATTATTATTATTATTATCAATTAAAAAAATTATTTTTATCAGTATCATTTGTTGTTTTTATCCTCATTTAAGCCAATGAAAGGAGAATGAACCCGGATGTATCAAAGAATTATCTGTATGCAAACAACTATTTAAATAATAAATTACCTTTCGAAACGTCACATCTGCACAATTCGTTCCTGACCACCATTTTGTCATTTTGATTCTTCCCGTCATTCCCTCGGGGGGTGCTCCTTGGTACGCCATCCAATCAATGGTGGCGAAAGGGTTGAAGTTGTTTCCATTCCTCCCAGACTGCATTGCACAGACTGTAAAATTTTGATTGTTGACTTTTTCTGTCCAAAATGTGATAGCATGATGCACCGTGTGGGAGTCATTCAGGTTCATGTGATTAAGGGTGATCTGTACTTGAACTTCTTTGTTCGGATAGAAGCGGTATGGTGGGAATACCACTATTTTGCAGCTTGAGTCTGACCATTTGGGAACTCGAAAAAGCTTTACCCGACCGTGAATGATTGGAAAGCCTGTAAAGATTGGAAAAGCGAAAGTTCTAAACCAGCTGTGACCAATTTTTTCCTGTTATGCCTCATGCAAGTTTCCGGAGGTTTCAATGTATTTGAAAATCCTAATTTTTGTGTGTGTCTTGTAAATGGAAGACAAAGTTCCTTCTCTTGGTAATAAGGCCTTACCCTCACAGCTGCCAGGATGATATAAGGTATTATTGTCCAGTCCCTTGCAGAAGCTCAATTTGTACAGGCATTCATTGCCATATGTCGTTCCATTTTCCGTGCAGACAGGGTCTTGATACGAAGTCGTCACACACACACCGAGCTTCATGGGCACTGAAGGTTTTGCAGACTCCAAATGATGGGCAGAACACATTTAGACAGGGATTGAGATCTGTGAATGTGAAGCAAAATGTTAGTTACCTCAAAATTAAAGAAAGATACCAAAGCAACGACATCAAATGATTGTACTCATATATTCAAGTTGAACCCAAACCTCCAATAACGACGTAGCTAACAGACAGAGGGTCGTGTTTGCTTCCTGTTCCACTCAAGTCTTTGACACAAATCCTCATGGATGTGAGGCTAACTTCCTACACAGAGACCAGAGAGCACAAGTTGAAACAACAGCAGAATAACAATCATAAAATCAGAGCGATCATTTACCTCAACCCAGGCTGATATGATGTTACTTTTGGGTGAGACAAGGCTTTTCATGCTGACTTGAGGGTTGTACAAATGATGCACAGACACAAGGACAACAGGTGAAGCATAAAAGGTTGTGTTGAACAGCACCTCCTGGTAAAATTAAAGAGAGAACAAATTTAAATGAGAGAAAATCTGTATGGTACTACGTAGCTCTGTTTTGAAAACGAACCTTTTTTTTACCTTGAAATAGCTCCTCAAACTTCACAGTAAACGAGACTAGATTACACTTACTTGACAAAAACCATAATTGTCTTCAGCCGTTGGCGGGTTACCGTTCGGAAAATCTGCTTCTCCTGACAGCGTAAAATTAAATTCAGAGCCATTGCCAACAAATGCAAACCAGTCCTGCAATAAATGAATGCCAAGCATACGTTGCCGTCAGACAAAGTATAAGGTTCTCAGAGTGAAAAAAAAGTAATAGAAAAAAAAGAACCCAGCTAAGTCGCCTTACTCGCTCACCCATAAAAACCACAGGATCATATCTCTTACCACAGTGGTGTCTTGATGTTTCCCATCGAAGGGCAGGAACTCCCGGATGCACACCTCAAAAGTTCTGGAATTTACATTTTCCAGCCAAACATACATAGCGTCATTTGGCTTTGTGTCACGTGTGTACCTAGCTGACACAAATACAGATGGTCTTCCAGGAAAACTCTGCAATGTTTTTGGATAATATATGAGTTTATGTCTATGGAGTAAATTCACCTCAGTTCTAATAAAAATCATGCAGCTCGACCACCCAAGGTAAAGGTGTATATTGGATATCTTGTCTTTCATTGGTTGAGAGCGAAAAACTTGAAATCTTTCCTAATTCATCTCTTTCTTTACCTTGCAGGGTTTAGACTTTTTAACCCACCACCGAGATGTCCGTGAATACTGAGTGGCCTGTCTGAATGAACATGGAAATCTGTCCCACATGAGGTAGGCGGGCTTCGCTTTGCAAGTTGGTTTCTAGTCTTGCTTACTGGGGTGGAACATGCTAATAGGGCCTTGACCTGAAAGTTTTGTTTTGTTATTTCGTTATTTCTTCTAACCTCCGAGAAGGTAACTTTGTCGCACTTAGTTTCTGTTGTCCATATTCCATTAAAAGAAACACTACCACGCGTCATTTTTGGATGATCTTGGAAAGCAAACCAGTTAACGACTCCTGTACCATTGGATCCAATGCCTGACTCACGAGCACACACTTCAACATCACGCGTAGTAACGGACTCAACCCACATAGCTGACGGTGAATGGACGCGTGAAAACGTCTCACCATGGCTGACCGTCACCTGAACATTAACCTGTAATTTCGAATCCAGGACGCACAAGTGATTATCAGAAAAATAATGAGATTAATCTGTACACGCATTTTAAGCGAAATAACTTAACATTATAAAATAACCGACGGATCTTGCTGTTCCATTACTCTTTCCTTCCCCTGAATTGTTTTTTATCTCTTCACACAGCTGCCTTGTTTGATGCTTAGAAGGCAAGTTGAATTTTATTTCTTAAGTGCTAATCTCTGGAACTTGTCAGAGATGTTTCCCCTTTTCAGTTTCCAAGGCTTCAAAGGTGTCTCCTTTGTCTTTTGTTCCCAGTTCCTAATCTCTGGGGTCTCAATTAACAGTGACAAATAAAGAGCGTTGATTACAACGGAATATCTTAAGTCAAGACTAGATCTATTGGGATACTCTTTAGGATATCCATGGAGATGTGATCACACTTGGCGCTGTGGCAGCCGAACAAGAAGGGGAGCTGAAGAACATAGATAAAACAAGAAGCGTATTTCATCAGGAGGAGAAGTGGTGTGGAATAGATTCAATTGACAAAGACGCGGGATCAATAAATTCGACTCGATCTAGAAATTGATCAAAAATGGAATCGATCAAATGGCAAGAAAAAAATGTTCCCTGAGTTTTGCACTACTGAAGACCTGCTATTGCCTCCGGTCAATGTTGGATGGTGCCTCGAAATGCTTCGGATCATAAACCACTACTTACCGTTCCCGATCCACTGAATGTTTTGGGGAATACAACTGTTGTGCAACGAGGCAGTCGACAGTGTTGAGAAGGTGAACACGCACTGCTACAGCTCCAACCCTGCAGAGTCTGAGAAATGTTCAGCCTGCCAGTTTGGAGGAAAATACCTACAGGTAAGGAGATGAATATTTATCAAAAGAATCAGTTAGCGCACGGCAGAGATAAAGGGGAGGTGTTTTCCTCGTTTTGGGAATTTTAATTTCACCTAGTAGTTCAAATGGAACAAATAACGTGGAACACAGGAACTGATGTGACGAACATGTACATGTGCGCCTCCAGCACAGGACTGTTTAAACGTAGAGCAATTTTCAATTAAATGAGGTAGTTAATTGAGGACAGTTCTGCTTTTACTTAACTTCACTCTTGCGTCACCTTGTCAAAAGAGCAGATGCAAAACTGAAATCAATCTCGTTTTGGTCGCTCTCATTTTTCCATACAGCTTAAAAAGCAGTCACTGTTTTTAATTTGAGCGGTTACATGTATCACTTCGCTCCGACGATGGGCTAACGCTCGAAACGTTAGCTTTTCTAATCATTACGGTGGCTAATTTACCATTTCAACTTTGTTGATATATCCAAATTATTTCGTTACTCCCACCGACGCAGCCCCAAACAGTTTCTTTCGAAACTATCAGCATTTACATGTATCACTGGCTAATGATGATGTCAACCTTAGTTCTGCCTGACCAACGTTATCAATTCGCTTTTGGTTTTCCGGCATCTCGAAAACTATTCCATTTTAGTCTTCTTGTATCGCACTCGCGTGACTAGGTCCCTCAATGTGAATATAAATGGCTTATCCAGCAGATAACGCCGGTGAATTCCTTTTGTGAATGACAACCAGACTTCGCAGTCAGATTTGTTAATTGTTTCAGCGTAACATTTTGACCTTATCAGGTGAGCTTACAAGTTGATATTCTTCGTGCAGCACTGTTGTGGAGTTTATCTGTTTACTTTAAAATATACACCATACTTTTTTCCATAGACACTGGGGGAGGTTGCCTTTTTTTTCATGAATACTGATCAGGGTAAGGTATGTAAGGTATTTCAGCTTTAAAGTCTCGCGTAACCGTGACCATCCAGAAAATAAAAAAACTGTGACATTAGCAAATAATAGAACTTTTATAGCGTAGGTATCCATGCCAAGCCTGGGGGGGAAAGTAACATTTTCTTAAGGAAGATACGACTGAGCAGCTTTCATTTACCGAATGAAGCGTGTATTTTGGTGTTACGTAAGATAAAAAAAATTAAGATTCAAGGAAATGTCAATGCAATGACCACTCTGAGCAGAAACTAAAGGGTCAGACATGACATTCCTTACGACTTGACAGGTCAGAACGTTCAACTTGCTCATGACTGATGTGCACTTATGGGGCCTACTTATGATCTTGCTGCGAACTAATACTTGCTACGTGGCTTTAATGTATTTTTGTTTAAGCTTGAGGCAGAGGGCAAGAAACATCTATTAACATCGCTGGACGGTACATAACTGCATGATTTACAAAATGAAGTAATCAAAGTATTTTTTATGTCGAGACCTACATTTATATGAAAACAGTTTTTAGACGAGGAAGTGGTATAACATGACCAATGCTACTTTAAAAGAAGGTAAGTGGTGGTTATCTAGCTTTTTAATTCTTTATTGTAACTCTCAAGGGCTTTTAATTAAGTCGAAACAGCAATGGCTCTGAATTTAATTTCACGCTGTCAGGAGAAGCAGATTTTCCGAACGGTAACCCGCCAACGGCTGAAGACAATTATGGTTTTTGTCAAGTGAGTGTAATCTAGTCTCGTTTACTGTGAAGTTTGAGGAGCTATTTCAAGGTAAAAAAAAGGTTCGTTTTCAAAACAGAGCTACGTGGTACTATACAGATTTTCTCTCATTTAAATTTGTTCTCTCTTTAATTTTTGCAGGAGGTGCTGTTCAACACAACCTTTTATGCTTCACCTGTTGTCCTTGTGTCTGTGCATCATTTGTACAACCCTCAAGTCAGCATGAAAAGCCTTGTCTCACCCAAAAATAACATCATATCAGCCTGGGTTGAGGTAAATGATCGCTCTGATTTTATGATTGTTATTCTGCTGTTGTTTCAACTTGTGCTCTCTGGTCTCTGTGTAGGAAGTTAGCCTCACATCCATGAGGATTTGTGTCAAAGACTTGAGTGGAACAGGAAGCAAACACGACCCTCTGTCTGTTAGCTACGTCGTTATTGGAGGTTTGGGTTCAACTTGAATATATGAGTACAATCATTTGATGTCGTTGCTTTGGTATCTTTCTTAAATTTTGAGGTAACTAACATTTTGCTTCACATTCACAGATCTCAATCCCTGTCTAAATGTGTTCTGCCCATCATTTGGAGTCTGCAAAACCTTCAGTGCCCATGAAGCTCGGTGTGTGTGTGACGACAACTGCCCTTCGTATCAAGACCCTGTCTGCACGGAAAATGGAACGACATATGGCAATGAATGCCTGTACAAATTGAGCTTCTGCAAGGGACTGGACAATAATACCTTATATCATCCTGGCAGCTGTGAGGGTAAGGCCTTATTATCAAGAGAAGGAACTTTGTCTTCCATTTACAAGACACACACAAAAATTAGGATTTTCAAATACATTGAAACCTCCGGAAACTTGCATGAGGGATAACAGGAAAAAATTGGTCACACCTGGTTTAGAACTTTCGCTTTTCCAATCTTTACAGGCTTTCCAATCATTCACGGTCGGGTAAAGCTTTTTCGAGTTCCCAAATGGTCAGACTCAAGCTGCAAAATAGTGGTATTCCCACCATACCGCTTCTATCCGAACAAAGAAGTTCAAGTACAGATCACCCTTAATCACATGAACCTGAATGACTCCCATACGGTGCATCATGCTATCACATTTTGGACAGAAAAAGTCAACAATAAAAATTTTACAGTCTGTGCAATGCAGTCTGGGAGGAATGGAAACAACTTCAACCCTTTCGCCACCATTGATTGGATGGCGTACCAAGGAGCACCCCCCGAGGGAATGACGGGAAGAATCAAAATGACAAAATGGTGGTCAGGAACGAATTGTGCAGATGTGACGTTTCGAAAGGTAATTTATTATTTAAATAGTTGTTTGCATACAGATAATTCTTTGGTACATCCGGGTTCATTCTCCTTTCATTGGCTTAAATGAGGATAAAAACAACAAATGATACTGATAAAAATAATTGTTTTAATTGATAATAATAATAATAATAATAGTAATAATAATAATAATAATAATAATAATAACGGAAATAAGGGCCAACAGGATAAACGGTCGGATAGTTGACAAGGCGCGCAAGACGGTAACACTACTGGAGGTGACCTGCCCATGGGTAGACAATCGGGACCACAAAGACGAGGAGAAGATCATGAAGTACGCCCCGCTTCTTCTAGAACTTAAGAGACAGTACCCGAGTTTTAATATCATTCAGTACAACATAATCATTGATCTCCTGGGAGGGTACTTCAAAGACCTCAAGAAGAGCGTCAGGGAGCTTGTTGGATCAGAAAGGAGTACAGCAGTGTTAGGTAGAATGCAGATGTCTGTAGTCAGCAGTTCACTCAAGATTGCAAGATCTTTGAAAGTCATGAGTTGAAGACTTCATCTTAGCCATGTGTTATTTTGTTGAGTTTTTAAGACATTAGGGACTAGCCACTAGGAATTTTTTTTTTAGAAGTTTCTTTTTTTTTATCATTTTTTATTATTATTATTATTATTTTTTTTTTTAGGGGGGGGGGTACATATGTAAATTCTAAACATGTTAGCTGGCCACGTCCTACACGCCCAGCTTTCGTGTATTTAGGTTCTGGCATCCAGACATTTTAACTGCCACATAATAATAATAACTCTATTAATAGCAATAAAATTAATACCTATTTGCATAACAATCAAATATATAAGAAGAAAACAAGATAATAGCTTAGTTTCAAAAAAATCTGACCAAAAAACTAGGCTGGAAACTTCTTTTACGAGGCTCGCGAGTTTCTAGGAGAGTTAACTTAAAAGCAAAGTAATGATGATCTCAGCAGCGCAAAGGACACTCTTGCCCTGATCCATGACATGGTAGTCGCATAGCTTTCGCCCTTCATTGTAGCAACTAGCTTAGCAAGTCTACTATGGTATCGTTCACATTCCACCGCCATTCCACCTGTCATGCTAAAAACTAATGGCGTGAATGTTGCTTGCTCTACTTCTAACACACGGCTTGCGTGCTGACGCTTCTTCTCTCTTTCATGCTCCCTGAATATCTGGTCTGGATCCATATCTCTAGAGGTGTCTGCATTTGGATGGCACACTCTCACATCAAGAAAAGCCGCTTTCTGCCTCTCCCAGAATTCCATAGCAACTATATCTTGTCGTGCATTAGGGTAGTGTTGGCTTCCAATTCAACTGTTCTCTTGTGATGTCTTGCAAAACTGGTTTGATTTCAATACCATTGCACACCATGCGAAGCAGTTCCGCCTCCAAATCCCTCATTTCATTATGGCGTTGTATGATAAATCCGCCTCGTTTGCATATCATAGCATGATCCACAGTGAAGATGTCCACGCAAATACAGAGAGAGAGCGTGTCAAGAACTTTTCAGTCGTTGCCTAAGTTTCAGAGCGTCTCGAAACTCACTTTTGTTTTAATTGGCAAAACAGTAAGCGAACTAGAAGAAACCTTCTGAGTGGCAAGTTCAACAGCTCTCAAAGTTTTTTCAGAAATCGAGCTCTTCACCTCATCAAGTTTTTGCTTCAGATACTTACTTTTCATTCGGCGCATCTCCTGTTACACTGGGCGTATTTCATTCTCGTCGGTTGGCTCAGGTGCCTGTGATTCTATTTGTTGGGCTAACGGACTAGTAATATTAGGCAATACTCTACGGCTGCTACTTGACTCGGATTTATTAGGCCCATGCCTCCCATTTTCGCTGGCAGCGCCAGCAGCTCGCGTTCAGCTTGTGTACATTTGTGATCTATAATAATTTCGGCATCAGCAATTGCACGCTCCAGAGGTCCGAGTAGATCCTCTATGTCAGTCAGAGTTCTCATAAAGTACGTCCAGCGGAGCTTTAATCCAAAAGCAAACGCTGGGTAGCAAGCCAGCTGGGGCTGCGACAGAGCAAACTCAGCCAATTTTTTCACTTGCTCTACCCATTCCTCGACTTTATCGTTGACGCAATCCTCAAGATAGGACCTGGAGCCCATAACAATGATTATAATGATAATAATGATGATAATAATAATAATAACAATAATAGGATACTCTATATACAAGGCTAAAAGATTAGGAAAAAAATTATTAAAATGTTTAAACCAAACGTTGATGGCTGTTTTCCATCATCAGGGTTGAAAATAATGACCGTCTGTGCATACACATATATCTTATGTGATTCCCGATGGGAAAAGTTTGAAGACATTAGAAATAACTTGTTTGTTCAAAATGGGGCGGAATTGTTGAATCATTAGCCCCTCGACGATCCTACGCTTGTGAAATGTTTCTGCTGTGGAGAGAACACGCTAAGTGGAAGAATGCGATGGATTTTCCCGCAAGTGTTTTGCAGGTTCAGAGGTTTGAGCAGGATTTGAATGCTCAATCGACCACTTCCTCGATACTGCCTTTAGTTAGAACAACAAGTTTAATTGCAGCGTCTTTAAGAAACCGGGAAAACTACCAACATATTGGAAATCTGAGGACCCTACTAAATGGAAAAGGAATTGCATCACTGGCGTACTCCATTAAGCCAAACGCATCTCTACCGATCTTGACAGGGACATACAAACTCTTGAAACATCTTTTGTCAATGCAGGTTATCCCAGGCGTTTTGTTTCGCATACAATCAACGAATTTCTAAACGACTCAATGCAAGATGACAACATCATTCCGAATTTTCTCTTCGAAGACCGAAAGAAAGTTTTTATCAAGCTTTCTTTTTGCGGTAAAAACGAGAGATTCGGTAAGACGTTTGTTACAAAACTCAACGAGTTCATTAATTTTAATTTCATCTTTGTAATCCTGTGGCAAAGAAGGCAAATTGAAAGCCTTAAAAATACTCACAGATCCAAAGTTGTTTTACAAAGGACATTGTCCTTGTGGCGTTAATTATATTGGCGAAACTGTGAGAAATTTAACAGTACGTATTTCGGAGCATTCAAATCCTGCTCACACCTCTGAACCTACAAAAAACTTGCGAGAAAATCCATCATATTCTTTCACTTGGCGGGTTCTCTCCTCAGCAGAAACATTCCACAAGCGTAGGATCGTCGAGGGGCTAAAGATCCAACAATTCCACCCCAGTTTGAACAAACAAGTTATTTCTTATGTCTCCAAACTTTTCCAATCGAGAATCACATAAGATATATATCTATGTACAGACGGTCATTATTTTGAACCCTAATGATGGCAAACAGCCGGAAACGTTTGGTTTAAACATTTTAATAATTTTTTTCCTAAGCTTTTAGCCTTGTATATAGAACATCCTTAATTAAGCGATCATCGTGGACAATAACAATAAGCATTATTTTTATTATAATAACTATAACAATAATGATGATTATAGTAAAAAGACGTTCGGTAAAAAAAAGTCAATGCAGACAGCAATTCACTATAATTTGATATCATTTTAATATTTGACCCCACTGCAAATTACTAATGATTCAGATGACTTTGTAATGATCAATGCAGACCAAACTCAATTTAAAAAAACTGCCAAAATGTAGTCAGATTTGTGATGAAAATGTTTATTTTCATGTGTTTAGGACAAGTTTAAGGATTCACCAGTTGTTCTTGTGACATCTGATCACCAAAGAAGTGGAAAGGAACACGACGCTGCGTTGATCTGGACAGAAGATGTAACCAAGGACTCGTTCAAGGCTTGTTTGCGGGAGTTACAAAACTTTGACGGCAAGCATCAGGACATTTATGTGGTATGTGATGTGCTTTATCTCTGTTGAAAAATAGATGAAGCTCTGAGATTAGGGTTATTTTCTCAAGGCTCACCAAGGTATCGGCTTTCCTCAGTAACACGGTTGGATCTTTGCATTTGTACTCAAATTAGATTAGAATTCTCTTAGTTTCATTCCATTACAATTTTATTCATTCAATTTTAAGATCTTTTACTGTGTGAAATCATTCTAACTCATTGAATTTGCGTTATGGTACTCACTAGAAGTAAGTGTTGTTTTTTGCACTGGTTCTTTACAGACCTGGTTTGCATTTGCTAAGTTGCACAAGCCACTCTTCACTGAGTATGGCTCTGTAAACTTTCCAAATACGAATCCACCAACAGATGAAGACAACAACGCTTACTGCGAGGTAAGTGTACAGCGTAAGTCTAAGTCGAGCCCTGCGATTATAGAAAATTAGAGTAATTAATGATGATGCTCAAGGAAACAGTTATTCAAGAATTTCCTTCACTATCTGTTTTATATCTTACTGACAGCTTGTACACTTTACACGAAGTTACAATGCGACGCCATCTGTCCAAATATCAGCCAATCACAGCACAACAGCGAGTGGAAACTTGGCACCAGCTCATAATGGCATTTCTACTTGGATTGAGGTAAAAAGCATTTTACGGTAGACTTTAAAAGAATCGGCTTGAAAACAGATGCTTGATTATCAAAAATCATCCAAAAGAAACTATCAGCTTTTACCCTTTTTATTTTTTCCCGCTTTCAATATCCTTGCGAAAAATGTTGTAGAGGACAATAACTCGACAGAGAGGGAAATGTAGAATTCATTTAAATAATAGACTTCGAATTTTTTTGCAGAATATGAATGTGTCTGGATTTAGAATCTGTGTTAAGGAACTGTACGGGACCAGATATGATCCTGTGTCAGTGAGTTATGCGGTCCTTACAGGTCGGTATGCAACTAAACTTTGCGGGTTAGATTTAACTTAACAGTTGATGATTTTTTAATTAGAAATTTACAATGCAAGTTAATCCCTCCGCTTTTTATTATCCACCTGGTTGGACACGCACATCATAAAATTGCAATTTTGATATGATCACCGTGAGAGAGTGGTCAGTCTGATTGGTTTAATCCAACTTTAGCCTTTCCTTATTTCAAATAGAGGTGTAAGTTTAAAATTTTCGACCGAAACAGCCCTGCACCTGCAAAGTAAAAAAAAAAAAAAAAAAACTTGAAAGCTAGAATTATTTAAGTAATCCGTTTATTATCCTTTCTGCCCCATTTCCTAATGATGCACATGATACTTTCGCACGAAGGAAAAAAAAACTCAGAGACAATAATTTTACTGTTAAGTGGACTATGCTTCAACTGTTCATAGAGGTACGCCGAGGTCAAGTTCAGACACACCGCCTCCTCGAGATTCTGCATCTTGTAGCAAACACATTTATTAAATGGTTCAAGACTTGCATTGTTATCAAATGATGTTTTGCACATCTATATCTGGTTTAAGGGATCTCTGTGAGAGAAAACAGGTTTTCTCCTTGATTTATAACTAAAGTTTCCGTATATGTAATTATAGCTTCTTATCATATCGTGATGAAATCTTTGGTCATGCAGACATTCCCTGAAAGGCCTTGTCAATCCGTTTGAAGCCTAATTCCTTCTATCTTAATTGATGAAGTCGGGAATGATACAAAGTTCCTCAAAAGATTGGAACCCCTTTGGGGGTGGCCTTACATAAATTCTCGAGAATGTGAAAAAAATTGACTTCTATCCTCACGGAAACAAGAAATTCGAATCACATTTGCAAAAACTTTTACAGAGGATATGTCGCTTCCTGGTCTGAAGTAATCTGTCAATAGGCAGAAAAAATAGCTCAGTAATCTACGGATAAATTTACTGTGTGAATCATGCAGCAATGTGTATCCTGCCGTTAGGTGTTGTCACTGGCCTCTTGGTCAAAATCAAACATTCAGAGGTGAAAATATTGCGACAGGTGAAATGTGATCGGCTGTGAAATATTCATCGTAAGCGTATTTTCCCTATGATACGTTGCTTAAGTAGTAGAGTATTTGAGCCAACAACAACATTAATTTAAGCACTTATGCAAGAGACTTTTTATATTGAATTATAAAACACACTTCACAGATACCGATCACAGTCATTTGGTAGAGGTTTAGTCTGTGAGGATGAGTCGTCCAACTCTGCTGGTGCTGACCGTTTTCATCCATGGAAATCTATTATTGGCCGTGAAAGGTAAAACTGCATTACCACTGAAAATACTATCAGTTACGAAAGCAAAATTGCATCTGGAACCCTGGAAGCAATTTAGAAAATTATGGCAAAGAAATTTATATTTTATTGTCTAACGAACTAAGCCGAGCTTCAAATTGATTAAGTCTTTCTTCTTCAGTCTTCGTTTGGGTTTTTCATGCAGACCTCACTGCTGATCTCAATATAATGTCAAGTTTCTTGAAATACCTTTTGTGCTACTTCACTCACAAATTTTGGAAAAACTGCAGTAGAGAAAAAAATAATTTCGCTCATGTATCAACTTTAAGTCTTGCGTCGTCAAACTTTGCTGGTTAGAACAAAAGTTGGCAAACGTGAAGTCATTTCTTCTGATGACAAATTCATGTTTTGAAGTTAGGTAGTAATGTGGGAGAGGAAAATTGTATTTCCTACACAGTCTGTTATGATCATTATTCTATTCGTCAGACCTTCTCTAGGTTCAGCTTTAAAGTCTCGCGTAACCGTGACCATCCAGAAAAAACTGTGACATTAGCAAATAATAGAACTTTTATAACGTAGGTATCCATGCCAAGCCTGGGGGGGAAAGTAACATTTTCTTAAGGAAGATACGACTGAGCAGCTTTCATTTACCGAATGAAGCGTGTATTTTGGTGTTACGTAAGATAAAATAAATTAAGATTCAAGGAAATGTCAATGCAATGACCACTCTGAGCAGAAACTAAAGGGTCAGACGTGACATTCCTTACGACTTGTCAGGTCAGAACGTTCAACTTGCTCATGACTGATGTGCACTTATGGGGCCTACTTATGATCTTGCTGCGAGCTAATACTTGCCACGTGGCCTTAATTTATTTTTGTTTAAGCTTGAGGCAGAGGGCAAGAAACATCTATTAACATCGCTGGACGGTACATAACTGCATGATTTACAAAATGAAGTAATCAAAGTGTTTTTTATGTCGAGACCTACATTTCTATGAAAACAGTTTTTAGACGAGGAGGTGGTATAACATGACCAATGCTACTTTAAAAGAAGGTAAGTGGTGGTTATCTAGCTTTTTAATTCTTTATTGTAACTCTAAAGGGCTTTTAATTAAGTCGAAACATTTATTACACAAGGAAAGACATTTCAAAATGGATGATGAGACATTTCGAGCCCTGTTAGCAAAAACATTCCAAAGCAACGTTTATGACGAAGTTATAAACATGGGCTCCCCTTAAATCTCTGATAGCGATCCTATCCGAAACAACAATTAAGGCTTTCCGGCCTCAGTACAAAGAAAATTAAACCTAGAGAAGGTCTGACGAATAGAATAATGATCATAACAGACTGTGTAGGAAACACAATTTTCCTCTCCCACATTACTCCCTAACTTCAAAACATGAATTTATCATCAGAAGAAATGACTTCATGTTTGCCAACTTTTGTTCTAACCAGCAAAGTTTGACGACGCAAGACTTAAAGTTGATACATGAGCGAAATTATTTTTTTCTCTACTGCAGTTTTTCCGAAATTTGTGGGTGAAGTAGCACAAAAGGTATTTCAAGAAACTTGACATTATATTGAGATCAGCAGTGAGGTCTGCCTAAAAAACCCAAACGAAGACTGAACAAGAAAGACTTAATCACTTTGAAGCCCGGCTTAGTTCGTTAGACAATAAAATATAAATTTCTTTGCCATAATTTTCTAAATTGCTTCCAGGGTTCCAGATGCAATTCTGCTTTCGTAACCGATAGTATTTGCAGTGGTAATGCAGTTTTACCTTTCACGGCCAATAATAGATTTCCATGGATGAAAACGGTCAGCACCAGCAGAGTTGGACGACTCATCCTCACAGACTAAACCTCTACCAAATGAATGTGATCTGTATCTGCGAAGTGTGTTTTATATTTCAATAAAGAAAGTCTCTTGCATAAGTGCTTAGATCAATGTTGTTGTTGGCTCAAATATTCTACTACTTAAGCAACGTATCATAGGGAAAATACGCTTACGATGACATTTCACAGCCGATAACATCTCACCTGTCGCAATATTTTCACCTCTGAATGTTTGATTTTGACCAAGAGGCCAGTGACAACACCTAACGGAATGATACACATTGCTGCACGATTCACACAGTAAATTTATTCGTAGTTTACTGAGCTATTTTTTCTGCCTATTCACAGACTACTTCAGACCAGGAAGCGACATATCCTCTGTAAAAGTTTTTGCAAATGTGTTTCGAATTTTTTGTTTCCGTGAGGAAAGAAGGCAATTATTTTCACATTTTCGAGAATATATGTAAGGCCACCCCCAAAGGGGTTCCAATCTTTTAAGGAACTTTGTATCATTCCCGACTTCATCAATTAGGATAGAAGGACTTAGGCTTCAAACGGATTGACAATGCCTATATGATAAGAAGCTACAATTTTATATGAGGAAACTTTAATTATAAATCAAGGAGAAACCTGTTTTCTCTCACAGAGATCCCTTAAACCAGATATAGATGTGCAAAACATTATTCATAACAATGCAAGTCTTGAACCATTTAATAAATGTTTTTGCTACAAGATGCAAAAACTCGGTGCAGGTGCAGGTGCAGGACTGTTTCGGTCGAAAATTTAAACTTACACCTCTACTTGAAATAAGGAAAGGCTAAAGTTGGATTTAAACAATCAGACTGACCACTCGTTTGCAGTGATCATATCAAAATTGAAATTTTATGATGTGCGTGTCCAACCAGGTGGATAATAAAGAGCGGAGGGATTAACTTGCATTGTAAATTTCTAATTCAAAAATCATCATCTGTTAAGTTTTCTAAAAACCATAAACCTGAATGGTTCTTTAATCTCGGTCATCTTTGTTTTTTTATTCTGGCTCGTTGTGGCTCAATTACTGGCTTCTCACTGTGTTCAACTTTGACCCAGAGGGCAAAAAATACAGGTAGCTTACACATAACTGCACGATTCTTAAGGTGGCAAAATTTGTTAATGTTTTTATCACAGGAACAATGCCTGCCTCAGCATTAAAAAATTTCGACCAAGAAATGGTAGTAATCTTACGTTTCCACTTAAAGTTCTGCAGTTCAATGACGTTGAAAATTAGACAAAAGGACTAAAACTGAGTTAGTTCAATTTTTCGAGTATTCCTTCCACAGGGAGGAAAGGAAATACTTTCATATTTTAAAAATGCGGAATCTCGGTGAGGGACCGTCCCTTAATTTGACTGCAGATCTCATTGAAGGCTATAACATACATGTACATAACGGTCAATTTACCTTTTTTAAGTTTTGTCTGAATTTTTTCCTTTCCGTGCAAAGGCAACATTTGTCTCAATGGAAACTAGAGGAAGTAAAAGAGGAATTTTTTTCAATAACTGTAGCTTTTGCTTTTTTTTTTGTTTCTTTGTTTTTTCTTTTTAACTTGGTAATAAGACATTTAAAAGTAACCGGCAGTTAACGTACTCGTTTACTTGAAATAAAGAAAGGCTGATGTTGGATTAAAGTAATTAAACTGGTCGCTTTTGATTATGATTTGGTAATGATCAATTCAAAACTACAGTTTATGGTGTGCGTGTCCGTGCCATGAAGGTAATTAAGAACGGAGGGGCCGGATTAACTTGTATTACAACTTTCAAATAAAAAAAAAAAAAGGAACAAATATAAGCCGCTTAGGTTTTTCAAATTCATAAGCTATGAATAGTTTTGTAATTTTGGTCATCATTGTTTTTCTTCTGGCTCATCTTTGTTCAATGTAAGGCTTCTCATTGTGTTTGATTTTGACCCAGAGGGCAGTAACATCACGTAGCTGCACGATCAAGACACAATGCTGCCTGATTCACAGAGTAGTGCAAATTGTAAATAAACCACGTAGGTTTTTCTATTTGTCTGGGAGAACTTCTGCAAAATATTTCCAGTTTGACTCGGAAGAGAGAAGCTTTCCTTAGTAATAATCGTTGCAAAAATCGCGATTCGATGTGTTTGCATCCGTAAGGAGACGAGCAGATTTTTATCATATTTCCGAGGATTTGTCTTTAGCCACCTCCAAAGTGGTTCCAATCCTTTAAGGGCCTTCGGGTTATTTCCAAATTCATTAATTTAATTAGAGGGGAAAGAGGATTCAAACCGGATCGAAGAGGCAGTTTAGGGCTTATTGGCAAGACCAAGGGTTTCATCACCATATGACAACAAAATAATTTATTTTTAGGTCATCTTTGAAGTTTTCCCGTCAATCTCTTTAAGTGACTAGGATCTATTTTCTCCTTGCGATATCACCCCTGAATAAAGAAGCTCTCAGGAAGTATATAGAGGACAGTATGAATAATCTGCTTACTGATATTCGTGCGTACAGCGTTTGATTAAGACCTTGGTCGTTTACTCCTCCTAACTCCTCGATTCGGGATTTCACAAGGTGGCGATGCATTTACCTTCCAAATCTGTTTTATTCACTCGAATTATGCCAATAAGGATATTTCACGAGGCCTCAAAAAATTTTCTTTTTCTGTCAATTCTGAACTAATCTCACATGAATAGAAGTCACATTGCGAAATTGACATCAACATGACTAACCCACATGGAGCGTTCGCCGAGCATGCCCTAGTTACAAGAAAAGCTATGGAAAACCTACGGTTCTGGAAAGCAGAAGTAAGTTAGGTGAATGTCGATTGACCCAGGAAGGCTCGGAAGGAAAAGCGATTGCCAACTCAAATTTCCACCAATGCAAACATTTTTACAACGGATACTTTGAACTATTTCTTTACTTTCATGACCTCTTCATGATCATGTTATAAATCTAAGTTAATAGCATGCCTTAAAAAAGTGACGAGGTGTCTACAAAGAAAAAATTTTAAAACCTGAATTCTTATGACACTTGATTCCACAGGTGTGTTAGGTAGTTTCATAAAACACTTCAATTTCATGAGGTTGAAATTTGTAACTTCCTGCCAGGAATGATTGGGCGAAGGCGCTGCCATAACTGTGGCCAGATGGTGGACTGTACGTGTGTCCAAGGTTTGAATAAGAGTTTCTGTAGGATGAGGGCGTGTCTGGCAATGTGAAGATCGCGCCCTCCACCAAAAGAGGGTCCATAGCTAGCACAAGGGTATATGGAATATGTCCTCAGAGAACTGTACCGGCCTTGTTGAGTTAGTTTTACGGGTCCCCAGCCTGGCTTGTTAACCAATGAAAACAGGAAGGCGCGCGATGTGTACTGGTATCCGCAACTAGAAGCTACATAATAAGGCAGTAAGAATTGAACTGTCGATCCTTTTCAAGGGAGAGAACTAATCTCCACTTCACATCTCTATTTAAAATTTTCAGAAAGGCTCATAAGATTTAGCAATATTTATTCTATCAGCTGTGCACACAATATCATATCATGAGTCATTAACTTTCCAAATTTACCAGACTGAGTCACTCTAAGTATCCCTTTTATTCGATGCTGTGGCGCTAGTTAAATTTTAACGCTCCCCAAGCGGTGAAGATTCAAGGGGCGGCATTTATTCGAAGGCGGTGTGCGTTAATTTGAAATCAGATTTATAAACCTATTGACATCAATCACTGTAAAACATTCGTAAGTGGTAGGTAAAGTGGAAATTTTGCTGAGACCGTTAGTCTGAATCGCCCCAGAGGCGGAAAATCGAATTTCTCCCCATAAGGCCCAACAAAGTCCGGAGGAAAACTTACCATTGAAATGATTTTTGAAGCTTCCGTTTCGTTTTCCTTTATTCGAAATTTCAGAAAACCCTCAATTCCCCAGCCGTGGTTGAAATTTCGTGCAGGTTTCAACTACCCGTGCAAAGGCACAAAACCCTGTCTGAACATATCCTTCGCTTCTTTCGCACTTTGTTCACGTTGTGCTTGAGTAACAAATTAGTGAAATGAATCATCGAGGGCAATTCGTTTTTCGCAGTTATGTAGTAAAAGAGACTCGTTAAAACCCTAAGCCTAGAAAGCACTCGCATATAAGGGCATAATAAGTGTATATTACATGTATATGACACCTGTTCCTGATCAATTATGCCGTGGACCACATTGGGCTGTTTTGTTTTGTTTGTTTTTTTTTTTAATTAGAAACCAGACGTACTCTCAAATTTCAATTTGATAGATTCTACTTCAAGGAGGAGAAAAGGCAAGCAAACTCAATCAATCACACACTTACTCCATGATAAGCCTGTGTATCCACCAAAGATGTATTTTCCCACACGGACAATGGTCACTGTTGGTCCTTTGTTGTCACATAAATAGTGGAAGGTTCCGGCACCCCAACCATCCACTGATGCCCACCAACATCTCTTCCAGTGAGAGGAATGGCTCTTCACCACAGGGTTTAACCACTAACTTAAGGTGCTCAGGTGATTGTTGTCATTTGCGAGTATTGCTGAGCGTGTAAAACCTTTTAGAATGGAAGAATGGTACCCCCTTACCCTTGATACAAAGCGTGTAGGGTTGTATTTAACAAATAAAGGGGCTCCACTGTACTCTGTTCTGTCTAAAGTGGTGAGGAAACAGCTATGACACGAAAGAAGTGTTGGAAATCACTAGACGTAGTCGAGTGTTTTCCCTAGTTCTTGAGTGCTCTTAATAAAGGCACTTCCTGCTTACCTTACAACAGAACACAACACAATATTGAGGGGGGTGAACGTTCACTGCTGCAGCTCTAATCTTGCATATTTTGGGAAATATTAAGCCTACCAGTTTGGAGTGGAATACCTTAAGGTAAGGAAAAGTACAGCATTACGGTTTTCTCAAAAAATCCCGAAATTGATTTAGTACAGTTTTACTTTTGTGTGACGACTATCCCACGCACTGCGATTCGAAAAATGTGTCCAAATGACACTTTATGACCTGATCAAGTGAAGTAGGACAAATTATGCGGCAGGTTTGTGCTTGCCTATTTGGTGACATGGCATGTCTTTCCATCGATAGAAATATGAAAAGTTAATCGTGCTAGTTATGCGGTGATACTTTTAGAACAAAGGTTTCCTTTCTGTTTTTAAAGATATCCATTGATAGAAAGTTGATATCAAACGAATCGCTAAAACATATGTTGACTTGATAACTTACCTATTGGTGAGGGTCAAAATTTTGGTGAAAAATATTTTTCATAGAACACATTGTCAATCCAGTCAACGCTTGAAGTGCAATTGTCAATGGCAATTTGTAATTCCAAGGGTCGTGTTTTGAAATCGACCCTGAAGTGCAAGAATAAAACCGAGCTCGAGCTCTAGCCAGCTAAACTGTCAAGTTTCGTTGAAAGACGTCCTTTGGACATTAATTGCAAAGGTAACAAAACGCTTCGAACGCTATAAGCAGACATAGAGCGAAACTATAAAAGTGTTTTTTTTTTATTTTTGCATAAGAGTACCTCCCACATTTATCTTAAAAAGGAAAGAATAATGTTATCAACCTGATTTGGCCCGAAGTGAAGGCGCCTTAAAGTTGTTAGGCCCACGATGGCAAATTTAAAAAAAAGGGGCGTGTTTTCATTGCCACCAAGAATATTCTCCTTAACCTTAGGACAATCTCCTGGTTTAAACCGGCCACCGATAATTAACAAATGGTAAACAACACAGCGTACACTATTGAGTTATGGATGCACGCAGGAGGTTGCTGAGCACGAAAGAAGCGTAAGAGTCGCTCGAGGCGATAGCCGAGAGCGATTCTAGCTTCTTAAGTGCTTAGCAAACCTCCCAAGTTGGACAGTGACTCAGGTCCTTATATTAGAACTTAGAACAGCGTTTTGATTGGTTCAAAATCGACATTTAACTCAAGCAGAGGAAAGGAAGGAAAAGAGGAAATATCTCGCAAATTGTAACCTTCACGTGAACACAGTCTGCAATGTGATATTTTAAGTGGGACAAGTACAAACCTGTTACTGGCAAAAACTCATTTACCTGGTGTACGTTTCATTTCATCTGTTTGCGATTTTTATTTTGATCTGAGGGGCAATCGACATCACGTAAGTACATGATGCACCCTGTTGCATGATTCATATCATCGAATAATTTTGAAGAGTGCTCAGCTAGATTCTTTAATTGTCGGCTTGTTTCTTTCATTTAGGTGGGGAATATTACTATCATATATCCTATATGTTTGTGTCATGATTCTCAGATTTGGAAATGCATATGTGGCGGTTCACCATATGGTTGCTGCACCAATCGGGACTTCCCCCTTGAAATCACCTAATTACAAACCTTTGATCTCATTTTTTACTCTGTGGTGGTGAGGAGAAAAATTTCCCATTTTATTCGTCTATCTATAGACCCCTTTGACGGAGTGCCAAACTTTTAAGGGTAAATACATTAGTTACATTAGATACCCAGCAACGAATTAATTCTTCTCATTTCAGTAAAAAAAACAGTGTTTTGATTAGCTTAAATTTGTCCCGACTCGCACAAAAGTATCCGGTTTACTAGAGGAAGATAAGATGGGGAAAGAGGGTTCATTCCACCAAAAATAGCTATGAAATAGATATACTAATATGTTCGAGGGATACAGGTTCAGACTTGCCACTGACGAAAAACCAAACATTGAAAACATTCACTAGCATGACTGAGTGAAAGGTTGTTATTGGATTAAAATCAGTAAATAGCTCTGTGCCACTTTCTTAATGTTCATTTCAAATTTGTAATTTTTCCTGAGAAAGTTACAAACGAGATTCTTGTACCTTGTTCAATGTTTTCACATTTTCTAGGGTTCACCTTTGGCCTCGTATAAAAAGCCGTGCTAAACTTTCAGGAGTCTCAGAATAAATCCTACAGATTTTTAATGTAAAGGGAAAATAAAGTAATTTGAAAAGGGATTGGGGTTTATCGCCAAGAAAATACGAAGGTGATCATATAAAAAAGTGACAAGGAAAAGATTTGCTATCTTCGTAATTTGCACTTTTGATCTCATTACCCGCTCTTTGAGATAGGTTTTGAAAAATTTCCAAAATAACTACAAACGTTTAGATCAGTTGATCAGTTAGCCTCACCTTGATACCCTTAACCTAGTATCCTGAAAAAACTGATAAACATTTCGTACACGTGCCACTGGTAAATCACATCTGCTGTCCATTCATGGCAAAAATCAATATTTACCTTTGAGCTAAACATTTAAAACCGAATCAGTTTCCGAGTCAAAAGTTAGCTCTTCTCCGTACTTTTTACAAGCTTAACAGTTTGTTGTTGCTTCTTGGCCCATTATTGTCACCTTAATGTTTTTTCCATTTTACTGAACCAATATTTTATCGTTTTGTTCAAGCTGGAGGATGTACTGCTCCTGGGAAAGATCTGCTCAACAGTTCATGACCGGAAATTCAACACTTTTGAACCACTCAGCGTAACGCAAAATAATCAAAATATCAATTATGGTAAATGATATGAAATGGGCACATGTCTTGTTTTGTTTCGATTAAATATTTCTCTATGGTGCGTCAGGTGTTTTTCTAGCGAGACCAAGGGGACAGCATTCTTGGGAATGAAATAAATGTTCAGCCCTAATAAATTTTGGTTAGTGAAGCATAATTTTTCCGAGGCTTTTAACGTGAAAAATGCGTTTATTAATTGCATTCTTGTACTTCGTTTGCTAATATTTGTAAGCCGGCTGCTGAGGATGTCGATTTTAACTTTCGTCGATTTCATATTTCTTGGAGTCGCGCTCATCAGGTCGGTGAGGGCGGCAGGATACCACTACACTTCCTTTGTTCTGGAGTGATTTCCAACTAAATATTGATGAGGCTAGATAGTTTACCCCCATGCCAGAGTTTTAGAAGCCGATTTCTCGAGCCATTGTACTGTGCTTCTTTGATTCAGCGAACAGTTGACCTTTTCTTAAATAAAAACCAGTGAGCGGCATGCAGCAACAGATCTTGTCAACTTTGTTTATTTATCCGACAGGTTTCGTCTGATCAAACAGACTTAAATAGGGATTTGGACAAGATTTACCAATGACCTACTTATATAAAAGAAGTTTAAAGAGCAAGTCACGTTCAAACTGGGGTGTGAACAGCAAAATCACCCACAAACAGGAAAAGTTACGCAAATCGAGCGTAATAAATAGGATATGCTACGCAGATCCAGCGTAACAAATTTAGGCAGTGTTTTTTGGGGGCTCATGATTTAACGTTAAATGGTGAGCCCCAAAACTAATGAAACGGGTAATTCTAAATATCTCGTTTAGATAATTAAATCAAAAATGCGACGAAAATAAGGACGTGACTAGCCTGCAGTGCTGGCGTATTTTGGGCGCACGAGTGCACATTTTCGTATTAGGCCGCCATCTTAGATTTGGTAACTGTGGAGGATTAGGGCGAGGAAATATTTGCCGAGGGAGTAGGTCTTAAGTGGAAAAATGGGCAACGGGGGAGAGGGAGGGGAAGGAATATATATCTTGAATGGTGCATTATTCACTCTTACTTGAAAAATATAAAATTCAAAATGACACTAAACAAACAAAATCAGTAACTTGAAGCTGCAATGAATTTACAAGAGTAAATCAATCCATTGTCAATCTCTGTCAGGGAACTAAGTTACTATTTTTTCCCAAGTCTTTCTAACAACACCATCATGTTGTTGCTGTTGCTGCAAAAAAAGCCATTTGAAGTGTTTGCATCTGATCTTGCTGTTTTGCCATGTTTGTAATCATGGCCTTCTGGGTTTTAAACATATGTGATTGCTTCTCTGTTTCGTTTTCAGCTTCTATTGCTTTCAAAGCGAGCTCCTCTTCGCGGATCTTAAGCTCCTCTTCTAATTTTTCGCGTAGAAATTCGGCAACATCAGCTCCGCTTTTTCGTTGCCTTTTCGCTTTTCTTTCACAGTCCTCGTTAGCCCTTCTTCTTGTTTCACCAACTTTTTCCAAGGCTTGGAAACGCGTCTCCGCGGCTTTTTTGCGATCTGTTTCGCCACTCATTCTGTTACAGGATTCTCTCGTTGATTGTGCTAATTTCACTCTTCCAACAGTGTGTCGAGCTATGTTGGTTCGGGAGATATACCACTTGCATTTTCTTCTTCTCTACTTTGCTGTCGAAATCTGCAAGTCAAATCGCTCTCTTACCGCTCTTTGATTCACTTTGAATTTCACTAGAGTTACACTTTTTAGGTTCTCGGAAATTTGCGTCCAAATTCTTCCTCTGTCATTACTCCCTTTCTTGAACTTATAAAACTCCTCTACCAAATTTTCTCTGCACGGCAACACGTCGTGTGCCATTGTCCACTCCATTTGGCCATTTGTAAAAATCAAATGAACAGAAAAAAATAAACATTCTAGTAGTTTGTTACACGTAACAGTATCCACCAGCTTAATGCCGGATCATGAGGCAAACGAAGAGCTCGACTGAGTCAAAAAGAATAAAACAAACGAGAACGATATGGAAATAATTACGATTGCCGCTTGGCAGTGCTGGCGGCGGAACCTGAAGCTGTCCCTGGTTTTGATATCTTTTTTCTACAAGTAAATTTTGACCAAATTGCGTTTATCCACGATTCATCAACTCGTAAAGAAACGCAATTAATTTAATCACATGGAATAAATTCAAGTAATCAAAACTTCAAACGAAATATTACGGCAAACTCTGACGTACTCACCACTACGGGAAAGAAGTGACTATGCCGAAGCACATGGCAAGAGTTCGGCGTGAATTCCCGCCTTAGACATGCGCAGTCGGACAAGTTGTAAGTGTAGACTTCCGGTCGCCGTAGTAGAGCCTGCTTCTTAAAGTCCCTACTGTCACGGAGAGCTACGCATGCACAAGGTGAGCACGTTAATAAACTCGTACTCGTACTCGTACTCGTACTCGTTCTCGTACTCGAATCTAAAGCTCTCTATTATATGCCGAAAAAATGCGAGGGATGCAACCGCAAGTTTAGTCGGGGACAATGTTACCGTCAATACACGTTCGTAAGTGAACATTAATCGCCGACTCTCAATATGTACTTTGTTTCAATTATTGAAAAAAAAGTGAAAGAAATTGAAAACTTAAAATTTTTCGAAAGCCATGCCTGTCATTGCGAACTAGTGCCAGATTTCTTCGAACCATTCGCCACGAAAGCGACCTCGGTCATGGAATTGCATTTACACTGGTTACACGATCCTACAAACTGCCGATGCCGTCTCGAGGGTATTTCGCCTCGAATTTCCTTCGCCAATCAAAAACCTTTAAGTTTATTCCGGACTTTTCGAACATTCAATTCAAACAATTCAAACGAGTTTGATTTTTCTTCAGGAGAAACAAAACAATCAGGATCTCTTCGGGAGACGTTCTATACGACGTGCAAATGAAAATTATTTACTTAAATTATTCTAATGCCGAGTACTTTGAAATGTCATCAGTACGGAAAAATAATTTATTTGGCGACCAATCTTGAACTTTGGTCGCATCAATTCCAAAGTCTATTTGCTAAATTTTATATGTGAAAAATGTGCAAATGTCTGCAGGTAAAAGAAATATCTTCGGAGCTGCACGAGCTACTGAACTCCAGCGGGTCATGTTCGGGTGTAAGTGTGCCATGTGACTGTCGACTGATCTAGGGAGGGGAAGGAAACACGATAACCACCTTAGTTTTCACCAATAAATACAAACGATTTGATAGGAACTTTTATTGAAATATTTTATTCTTTGTGTAATTTTTCACGCTGTTTATCATAAGTCTACTAAGTAAGAAGCCTTCAAAATGATGAATTAACGTTTTTTAGTTTTCTAAATCCTGTTAGAGTTTTTTATGACATTTGATTCAAAACTACTTAACACAGGTCTGTGTTAAGTAGTTTCGTAAAACACTTCAACCTCATCAGGTTGAAAATGATAACTTCCTGCCAGGAATGATTGGGCGAAGGAGCTGCGATAACTGTGGCCAGATGGTGGACCGTAGGTGTATCCAGGGTTTGAGTGAGAATTTGTGTTGGATGAGGCGTAGTCGGAAATGTAAATACCGTGTCCTCCACCAAATGTGGGTCCATAGCTAGAACAACTGTATATGGAATGGCTCCTGTAGTAACTATACTTCCCTTGTTGGGTCAGTTTCACTCGTCCCCAGCTTGGCTTGTTAACCAATGAGAACAAAAAGGCGCTCGAAGTGTACTGGTATCTACAACTAGAAGCTGAATGACAAGTAAATAATTCAAAATGTTATTCAACTGTCGTTTCCTTTTAAGGGAGCAAACACTTATAATCTTCGATTAGGAAACTTTCATCACGTCACTGAGGTTTCCAGAAAGGTCCGAACTTAGATTGGTGCAGGTGCAGCGGCATTTCTAATGACTTTATCTAGGTTGTTCCAATCTTTGGGTGAGTGATAACACACTCTCTGTTTACCCCCATTTTTGGTTGCAAGGGGTAGTCTAAGTATGATCCTATTTCTTGTGTTATAATTATGAACGTCCCTGTTGGCTAGTGGCTCCAATGAGTGATCCATGAGGCCATTAATACACTTATAACCCAACTGATATATAGCGATGATAAAATCTACGTTGTTCAAGGTTGAGCCACTTTAAAGTTACGAGGGCATAAGTAGCTGACGAATAAAGTGGTCTGTTCAGGAACGAGCCGTTTATTAACTTTAGAAATTACATACTCTACATGATGTGACTACATGAAGTCTGAGGACAACATAACTCCTCAATACTTAGACCTATTTACGCTGTCAAACTCACAATCAAAAGTAGATAGAGACGATGAGGAAATATGAAATAAATTTCTGTTGCTTCCAATCAACCGGGATTTGGTCTTAGAAAGGCTCAAGGTAAGTTTGTTCACTTTTAGCCACAATGCTACGTTGTAGAAGTCTGCATCAGATTCAACTTGCTTTCCAGCTCGCGAGGTTTTTTTGCGAAGCAGTAAAAGAAAAGTTTCGTCAGCGTACAATGATACCTCGGGGTGTTTAATAGCAGCAGGCAGCTCGTTAATATACACAAGGAACAATAACGGTCCCAAGATGCTTCCTTGTGGAATTCCAAAAGTAACAGGAAGGGGTTTGGATAGTTTATTTTCACAAGAGGTTTGCTGAATCCGATTACTTAGATACTAAGAAAACCACTGCAGAGACCGGGGGGACAATCTGGACATCAAGATCCCATGATTCACTGTATCGAACGCCTTTGTAAGATCCACAAACACAGCAACACAAAAGTTCCCTTTTCCAAGTTTAACAAGACCTCATCGGAAAAGCCAGAGAATGCAGTGGCTGTTAAACGCTTACAAAGAAAATCAAATTGCTTGTTTGAAAGTAAATTATTTGAATCAAGGTATTCGTACAGCTGAGAGGATTACACTCTCTAAGATCTTGCTGAAAGAGCGTAAAATTGAAATGGGGCGATAATTTGTTGGGTTTGTTCCTGATATGAATAAAGCTGTCACTTTAGAACACTTCCATATCCAAGGAAACTTCCCTGTGCGCATAGACAGATTATTTAACTTTGTGATGAAATAACTGAATTCAAGCTACACTCAAAAGCCGTGTCCTGCTTATGGACAACCGCTTCGCGAATTTTATGTAATTGGAACAATCCACAGTGACCATCAATTGACAATGGAGTATGAGCTATAAATTATATTTTTTCAGCTAAAATCCGTCCCGAAGGAGAATGAGAATTCAAGGCAGAAGCGATTGACCGTGAATTTGTATGATGAACTCCGTCAGCGATCATGCATTGTGGAATCGATGACGTGCTTCTACGAGATTACGCTTCGTTTAAAGCAATCATAGCTTCACATCTGTATTTCAAATTTTCAGAGACGCTAATATAATTTAGAGAATTTTATTCTATATTATCGTGTGCAAAGGATATTATGTTAGGCCACGAGTCATCATCAATATCATTCTAAATATCTCAATTCCCCGATTAACGCCGTTTATTAAATTTTTAGCGTTTATATTTAGCGCCTGTAGTTATGGGCGGCGTTTATTCCATGGCGGTGCGCGTTTATTTTCAAATAATATTTCTTGACTCATTGACCCAATTGCAGTAAAACATTCGCAAATATCATGTAAAATGGAAGTCTTTCAACGACCGTTTGCCTGAAAATATTGAGAATCGGCCTGGGGGTGGAATATCGAATTTCACCCTGTTTGGCCCTAAGAAGCCCGGAGGAACACAATCCCTGAAATGACATTAGAAGCTTTAGTTGCCTTTTACTTTCTTCAAAATTTAGAAATTTTTAAATTCACCTGCCGTGGTTGAAACTTGGTACAGGTCCTGTTTGAACATATCCCTCGATTCTTTCGCGCATCGCTCTAGTAACTGATGAGTCGAATAATTCATCTGGCGGGAATTTGTTTTTCACAATTATGCAGAAATAGATGCTCGTTGAAAACGTGAACTTAAAAGGCACTCCAAAATAACGGCATGATTAGTGTTTATTACTTCTGAGACACTGTTATAAGACAAAGTTCAGTATTCCTGATCTAATATGCCATCGACCCCATTGTACTGTTTTGTTTTGTGTTGTTTGAGTGATTGTTTGTTTGTTTGTTTTTTTCAAGCTAGAAACCAGATGCGCTCGTAGATTTTAATTTAAGCGAGGAGAAAAGGCAAGCAAATTTCATAGGTTATGCACTTACTCCATGATAAGCTGTTGTATCCACCAAATATGTATTTTCCCACACGGACAATGGTCACTGTTGGCCCTTTGCTGTCACACAATGAGTGGAAGGTAGAGGCAGCCCAACCATCCACTGATGCTCTCCAGCAGCGCTTCCAGTAAGAGGACTGGCTCTGCACAACAGGGCTTAACCAACTGCTCAGGGATCCAAGGTAATTGTCATCGTTTGCCAATATTGCCGAATAACCCAGGCCTTAAAACAGGAAATAAGTATTATTTCACCGTTGACACCCAATTGTTTTCATTGCCATAACATTTTTACATGTTATTGTGTAAAGAAGATATGGAACACTGACACAACAAAAGCAAACAACTGAACATTAGAGAAATCGTTGGTGACGCAGAGCATAAACTACTGAGGCTCCTGAGACAGGAAACTTGTCCACTTCTGCGAAGCGTTATGTTAATCAGTACAATAGGAAATGCGAAGAATTTGAACTCAGTTGTCACGTACAGAATACACTTTTCACGTATTCAAAAACAAAATGAAAACAATCTTCCATAATTATTTTTTGAGACAGATAAAAGGCTCAGAAGAGATTTTTAAATCAGTTTTTTTCCTATCAAAGTTTGAAAAGAAAGCCAGAGTTCGGTTAAAATCTCGAGGTACGAACACCAAACTTTCACTTCCCTGCTTTACCGACAGTTTCTTGTAAACTTAACATACTTCCATTCCTAAACTTTTTTTTGGGTATAAAGGGCTATAAAAATGTATTTCAAGCTGTTTTTCAACACATCTCACCTGCATAGCTGTGATAACAGTCAAATCCATCTCCAATATATAGACCTTTACACTTACACTTGTACGAGCCACGTGCATTTGCACACGTGGCCAGCTTGTGACAATAATTTAGATCATGTTGGCATTCATCTAAGTCTAGTAATGGAATAAAATGGAGCAGTGAACACTCTTTTAACACCGAAGAAACAGAAAAGGTTAAGTAAGGCCCCTCGCAATTAATTACCCATATTACTGACGGAGCGTATTTCCGTAACCTAAACCGATTAGGAGTATCGCTCATATCCATTCCTCCCACTCCCCCTTAAAAGACCTCAGAAAGTTCTGTAGTCAGTTTTCCTGATAGACTGGTGGTTCCTAAAACTACAGCACAGTGGTCCATTCTGAGTCTCACACCAGACCAGTCACCAGTCCACCCCGATAACTATTACACAAAAACATCTGACTGTACAGCTGGACCTCGGAACAAGAGGGTCAAATTTGAGTCTCACAATAGAATTATTGTGTTCTTTGACATGGTTAAGGATACGGTAAACCTTCGCAGGTGTTTTTCGCGAAAAAAATTGTTACCGCGCTATTTGAAGCGTAACCACCATAATATATATATCAATGGAAGGGCTATGAAATGTGCTTTCCAGCTTTAACCCAGGGGCTTTTTTCTTTTTTTACTTTGGCGGCTAAAAGAATTCAGTTCGAAACAATGTTTTCGTGAACAACTTGAGTGCATTTCAATATCTTAAAATATATATTTTTTGAAACTGTAGTTGAAATAGTAATGCTTTGTTTGGAGTGCAATAAAAAATATGTTGTCAAAATTTGGCTCGCGAAGGTCTACCGTATCCTTAAGCGAGATACCCAGCTTTCTCAGTGGCTCACCATCAAAAAGTAAGAATTGTTATCAGTGAACTGTCCTGCAAAGAAACGTGGCAAAATGCAAGGACATATATGTGATGGACTGACATCTTGTGCGGGAGGGAAAGAATGTTACAAGTTGCTTGACGTGTCCAAAACCAGGATAAGTCCAGAAATAACTGGATCATTATTAGCACCAAAATAGCCATTGTAAAACATCAGCTGTGTTTGCTCATGAATATGACACCTTAAAAACTTCATTCAATATGTTTGACTCACCTTTTTTACAAGTAAACTGATGACAACCACTACACTGTACGTCGTTCCATTCATAGCTGTATTTCACACCAAGTGCGTGCACACAATCTTCTTCTTTGAAGTTATTTGGCTGATTCTTGGCCCAGGCTGTAAAGTTTCCATGTCCACGATCCGCCCAAGTAAAGTCACCCTCTGTTGATCTGTCATTCAAACCCAACCAGGATTTATCTCCATTATGGCGATGTTGAATGTAAACATTTTCTTCATTGTTCTTGACATCAACAAGGACTGAGTTTTCTTGTCTACATTTTGTTACAGCTGTGGTCCAGTTTGCACAGGTATCACTTGTGTAGTAACAGAATCCGTTGAAGTAGCTCCATCCGGGATTGCAGATGTCTGGAATTAAATGTGCGTGATTTAATCTTGGAAAGAGTAACAGAAATTTATTATCCACCTACACTCCGCAGAGTAAAAATAACGCCCAAAACGAGTGCAAATATCACACGGTATTTGTACTCCGGAGAACCGGTTAGACAGGTTTTCTCGCATCGAGCAAGCGACGAATTGGATTGAAGTTACAAAAAAAAATGGCGGACAATTTAAATCATTTTTCTAGCGACGAAGAGTCGGAATGGCTGGCGAATATTTATCCATAAAACACAACAACGCGCCAATTCCGTTCCGCTTCACATACTTCTGTCACGCACTCCCCGTAAATAAATATCCGCGAGGTTCGCCCGCACTGAAATAACAATTTGGGGTTCTGTCCTGGTGTACCGGTTCACAAGGGAATAACCATTGTTCTTTCTTTGTTTCGGAGGTATCGGTTAGCTATTGTGTATTGTTTGGTCTTTTGTATTGGCTCTTGTGAACCGGTACACGAGGACAGAACCCAATTTGGCGTGTTGTACGATAAATAACTTATTAGACGTTTTGTCGTGTCCTATCGCTGAGAATTTTTACTAGTTATTTGTATTTTGACGAGGCGGTAGGGCTTGCCAAAATACGGCACAACTCGTAAAAAATACTCAACGATACTCGACAGCAAAACGTCTAATACGATATATGTATTCATATGTGACAAAGCTTACTAAATGATCTGCGTCTCTGTCATGGAAGTGTTAGGAATTTATTTATTAAATGTAAATTATTTTTTTTATTCTCTTAGGATCAGTGTAGTTCGTGATTATTTGTATCTGTTACGTAATTTTTATTCTTCACTTGTGTAAACTGTTGTGTAATTAACCTTTATTGTGTATATCAAATAGTTTTCTTCATTCTTTTCGGGCACCTTGCGTCCATGTGTATTTAAGGATTTGGGTGGTTTGGTACGGGGTGGTTTTGTTTTTGAGAGAAGGTCACCGGCGGTGAAGGTTTGAAAGTTACCAAGACTCGTTCGGATCAGAGCACGTTTTAATCACTGAAGAGTCATTCAGCAAAACCGTTCCTTTACACGACAAAGGATCCATTTGTCGGGGAGCACATGTGTGCCGAGAAGCTGGCCGAAGAAATTAAAGCGCAGAACTTGAAGGAAAAGGAGAAGATTATCTTCTGTTAGACAGTAAGCCAGTGAAGACAACTGAGTCAAGAAAGATCTGAGCGAAGACCGAATTACGTGAGGTTGGAAACTTCTACGTTTAGCTGGGTTAAACGTGAGTTCGGTTTGTGAATTGTGAATTTGGTTTGTCAGTCGTTTGTTGGTGGAGCGTGGTGATTTGTGGACAGGAGAGGAACACGGACGCGGGGCGTAGGGAAACCCAACCGAACTGAACTAAAAAAAAAAAACCTTTTCTTTATCTTAATAGTAATAATCTTGTAAATAGTTTTTAGTGTACTGTAGTTTAAGTTAGCGTATTCCTGTAAATTAATTAGATCATTGGACTATCGTTATTGTTAGTCGCTTTATTGTTGTATTAGCATAATAAATATCTCTAGGCCTACGTTTAGTTGTATTGTGGCGTGTGTTCTCGGGCTCGTTTATGTTCTGTGTTTTGTTTGTGTTAGGGGGCACCCACCTTTGTGGCGCGGATTCGTCACATATTTTTGGTGTCAGGAGTGGGATCGCTCCTTAACAGTTTACATAAACAGCTCAACAGGAGACACGCAAGGTAATAGTATACGATTATTTAATATGGCTACTGCAGCGATCGGCTATGATTCCTGGGTCCTTAAAGATCTTAGAGCTGAGGCTATCAAACGAGGTATTCATTTTTCTCCTAAGGATGGTGTTAAGACTCTAGCGAGCAAACTCAGAACTTCAGATCGCATAGGTCAGAGTTTCGATGCACCAGAAGAAAACCTTGCGGAGGAAACTTTGGAGACTGGTCTTAGTTTTGAGCAGAGATTACAGTTACAAGAGCGTGAGCTGCAGATGTTAGAACTGCGGAAGAGAATTAGTCAGGAACACAGAGAAATGAGGGAGTTAGAAAGGGAGGTGGAGAGAGAAAGGCGTCAGGCTGAAAGGGAATTAGAGAGGGAGAGAAGGGAGTTTGAAACTCAAAAAGCCCAAGAAGAAGAAAGGCGTTTGGTACGAGAGGAGGAGAGACTCAGAAACCTTAGAGCTGAAAAGGAAGAATTTGCTATAAGGGAGTTTGAAAGGAAACAGGTAAGTGACAATGAGGTTAAAAGGCCCAAGTTTATCAAAATCAGGGAAATGAGGGAGAGTGAAGATATAGATGATTTTTTCCGGATTTTTGAAATGACTGCAAGGGCGCAATCCTTACCCGAGGGGGAATGGGTTGGTAATTTAGTACCCAAGCTCACTGAAAAGGCTAAGTCTATTTATTTAGAAATCCCAGACCCTGCATGCCAGGATTACCACGAGAGTAAGGCAAGCATTATTAAAGCCTACCAGTTAACCGCAGATCACTATAGATATAGGTTTCGAACCTCAGAGAAAAAGCCCGACGAGGACTTCGTCCAGTGGGGAAACAGAACCCGAAGGTATCTCAGCCGCTGGATAGCTGTTGCCGAGGCTACTGGTGATGCGGATAAGATAATTGAACAGGTATTGATGGAGCGACTTCTTGATGCGGTAAGTCCCGAGCTTAGAGCTTGGTTAAAGGAGCAAAAGCCCAAAACTGCTGAAGAACTTGGCAACCTTGCTAATTTACATGTTCAATCTAGGAAAGGGCCACTTGTTGATGGTAAGTATATGTCAACCGCTAGTTATGAGAAATTTGGGAAAAAGAAGAGGCCAGATGTTAAGGCGGATAACTTATTGTCTGAACAGAAACAAGACCAATACCATGTAAGACCCTCCAAACCATCCTCCCCTCCAGCCCGTAGAACCACGAGGCCTGAAATTAAATGTTACAGATGTGGTAAACCAGGTCACATGTCGTTCAACTGTGGAAAGGGCCGTGGGAAGCCTTCACAGGGATACCTCCTGTGTATGACACCCCTAACGTCAGAACAATCTCAGTTCCCTTCTTGCAATGTTAGAGGTAAAATAAACGGGAAAATTGCAGAAATGGTCATTGATTCTGGTTGTACTAGGACTCTAGTCCAGAAAAGATATGTAAACAATACAGCCTTCACAGGGGAGAATATCACAGTATTAACAGCTGCGGGAGAACGTCTTACAGTCCCACTTGCAAACGTTGAATTTGACAGCAAAGAAGGTAAACACGTAGAATTAGTAGGAGTGTTGGAGAGGCTACCCGTAGATTGCTTACTTGGCAGGTCGTCTTTTGGAAGAACACTGTCGAGACAAAATGTTTTGGACCAATGGGAGAGAAATGTTCTAGTTGATGACATTGGTGGAGATGAGGCCTTCGTGATGACTAGGAGACAGAAAGCATTACAAGAAGCCCAATTGAAAGCAGACGAGCTAATTGACAGGGAAAATTCACTCGCCGTCAAGAGTTTAGCGAAGAAAGAAATAAAGCCTGAAGCTCCAGAGGAAGGAGATTTGCAAAGGTTATTTGAGGGCATGGTACAGGAAGAGACAAGTAAGAAGAATCCTGAGAGTGATACTTTGATAATAGAACCTAGTAAAGTTAAACCTCCAGTAAACATCCTAGATAGAGACAGAAACCAGCTGATAGCGGATCAGAAGTCAGACGTGACTCTCGAGAAAGTACGCAAGGAATCATCCAAAATGGCACCACAAGAATCGGATGGGTACTTCTTCACTAACGACCTCCTGATGCACCGTAAATATCTTCCCGAAGAACATAATGGAACAAGGTTTGTTGATCGAATTGTAGTACCAGAATCCTATAGGAATGAAATCCTGCGTGTTGGTCACACAATCCCCTTGTCAGGTCATATGGGTAGCAAGAAGACAGTTGAACGCATAACCGCACATTTTTTCTGGCCTGGTCTAAGCTTTGATGTTCGCAAATATTGCGCAACTTGCCCGCAATGTCAGGTGGTAGCCAGGAAGCTGAAGTCAAAAAGGGCACCCTTGAGGCCTGTAGATATTGTTACTGAACCCTTTAAGAAAATTGCCATCGACATTGTAGGAGAATTACCCAGGACAACAACGGGTTACAGGTACATTTTAACAATCGTAGATTATGCTACACGGTACCCAGAGGCCATTCCTTTACGGTCAACGAGCTCAAAAGCGGTCGCAGATGCATTGATTCAGTATTTCTCTAGGGTGGGTATCCCCGATAAGATAGTGTCTGACCAGGGCTCCAATTTCATGAGTAAGCTTATGGCCCAGCTGTATGAGCAATTAGGCATAACTAAGATTAAGACATCAGTGTACCACCCCCAGGCAAATGGGTTAGTGGAGCGTTTCAACGGCACTTTAAAGAGTATGCTGAGGAAGTTTGTTCGAGAGCGGGTTCAAACCTGGGACAAGTATCTCCCATACTTACTCTTTGCTTATAGAGAGATTCCTTGTGAGTCCACTGGTTACTCGCCCTTTGAATTACTTTATGGACATACGGTGAGAGGACCCCTCGCCGTTATCAAGGAGACTTGGTCGGAAGGATCATCGTTAGAAGACAATCTGATAACTCATGTCCTTGAGATCCGAAGAAGACTTGCAACGATGCAACAAGTTGTTCAAGAAAACTTGAAGCAAGCCCAAGGTAAGCAGAAACGGTTGTATGATATTCATAGTTCAAAACGACACTTAGAAGTTGGAGACAAAGCCTTAGTTTTGCTTCCCACCCCTGGGAGTAAATTAGAAATGAGATGGCAAGGACCCTTCAAAGTCACTAGAGCACTAGAGGACGGATTGAATTATGAGCTTGATACAGGCAAGATGTACAAACAGCATCGCACTTATCACATTAATTTGCTTAGCAAATGGCAGAGCCGTGATGAAATGGCTGCTTTAGTAATGGCGGAGTCCCCAGAGATGCCACTGCCGCACGAAAGCAACGTTTTCCCATTTGGTCACGATGAGACTTGTAAAGATGTAGTGATCTCTGATAATTTGACGGAAGATCAAAGACGACAGGTAAAAAACTTGCTACATGAGTATTCTGATGTATTTTCAGGAAAACCAAATTTAACCAATGTAGCGGTGCATAAAATCGACACGGGTGATTCCCCACCCATTAGGTGCGCCCCTTATAAGGTCCCTCAAAAACTTGAGGAGGAGGTTAACAAAGAGATTGAAAATATGCTGGAAATGGGCATAATACGCCATTCTACTAGTCCATGGGCGGCCCCTGTTGTCATTGTTCCCAAACCAGATGGTACAATACGACTGTGTGTTGATTACAGAAAAATGAATTCTGTCACAAAGATGGATGCTTATCCTATTCCCTCCATGGAACGTATGATTGAGAAGATTGCCTCTGCTAAGTACATTAGTACAATTGATCTCACAAAAGGTTACTGGCAGATTCCCTTGGAGACCTCTACCATCGAAAAGTCCGCATTTATTACTACCAAAGGCTTGTATGAGTTCTTAGTTATGCCATTTGGTATGAAAACAGCTCCAGCATCCTTTCAGAGGATGATGTCTGAGAAAGTCTTGCAGGGGTTAGATTTTGCAGATGCCTACATTGATGATGTCGAGGTTGACACGTCAACATCTTTTCCCCAACACCTTTTTGAGCTCCAACAGGTTTTACAACGTTTACGAGAGTGCAAACTGAATGCTAGGCCGTCCAAATGTAAGATCGCGATGTCAACGGTCGATTTTGTTGGTCACAGAGTTGGAGGTGATAGAATTCAGCCCCGCACAGCTTTGGTTCAAGCCATTAAAGAATATCCCAGACCAGAAACTAAGAAGCAGGTAAGATCTTTTCTTGGCTTAATCGGGTATTATAGGAAATTTATCCCAAATTTTTCGGAACGGGCTGCTGTCCTTACCGACCTCACTAAGGGTAAAAATCCCTCTAAGGTTCAATGGAGTACTAATCATGAATCAGCTTTTCAGGATTTGAAAGTTGCAATGCAGACTCCCCCTGTTTTGAGGCCACCACACTGGAATGACGAGTTCATTTTGCAAGTAGATGCGTCAAATAGAGGTCTTGGGGCCATCTTAAGTCAGAAAGATCAGGACGGGGAGGAACACCCCATAGCATATGCTAGTAGAAAGTTACAGCCTAGAGAGGAAAAGTTGTCTACCACAGAAAAAGAATGTTTAGGAATTGTTTGGGCTGTAGAGCTATTTCGCTATTATTTATATGGCCGCACTTTTAAGCTGCAAACGGATCACAATCCCCTTGTGTGGTTAAATCAGGTTCGCGACAAGAGTAGGAAACTATTAAGGTGGAGCATTACCTTACAGGAGTACGACATAAAAATAGAACATAAGAGTGGTAAGCAAAATTGTAACGTAGATGCCCTTAGTAGGGCGTAAATACCTCATATTGCTCTACAGTATATTAATGTAATCTTTAATTAAGCACTATTTTTGTGTTTCCATGTCCCCAAAAAATAGCTATTTAAGGGGGGAGGTGTCATGGAAGTGTTAGGAATTTATTTATTAAATGTAAATTATTTTTTTTATTCTCTTAGGATCAGTGTAGTTCGTGATTATTTGTATCTGTTACGTAATTTTTATTCTTCACTTGTGTAAACTGTTGTGTAATTAACCTTTATTGTGTATATCAAATAGTTTTCTTCATTCTTTTCGGGCACCTTGCGTCCATGTGTATTTAAGGATTTGGGTGGTTTGGTACGGGGTGGTTTTGTTTTTGAGAGAAGGTCACCGGCGGTGAAGGTTTGAAAGTTACCAAGACTCGTTCGGATCAGAGCACGTTTTAATCACTGAAGAGTCATTCAGCAAAACCGTTCCTTTACACGACAAAGGATCCATTTGTCGGGGAGCACATGTGTGCCGAGAAGCTGGCCGAAGAAATTAAAGCGCAGAACTTGAAGGAAAAGGAGAAGATTATCTTCTGTTAGACAGTAAGCCAGTGAAGACAACTGAGTCAAGAAAGATCTGAGCGAAGACCGAATTACGTGAGGTTGGAAACTTCTACGTTTAGCTGGGTTAAACGTGAGTTCGGTTTGTGAATTGTGAATTTGGTTTGTCAGTCGTTTGTTGGTGGAGCGTGGTGATTTGTGGACAGGAGAGGAACACGGACGCGGGGCGTAGGGAAACCCAACCGAACTGAACTAAAAAAAAAAAACCTTTTCTTTATCTTAATAGTAATAATCTTGTAAATAGTTTTTAGTGTACTGTAGTTTAAGTTAGCGTATTCCTGTAAATTAATTAGATCATTGGACTATCGTTATTGTTAGTCGCTTTATTGTTGTATTAGCATAATAAATATCTCTAGGCCTACGTTTAGTTGTATTGTGGCGTGTGTTCTCGGGCTCGTTTATGTTCTGTGTTTTGTTTGTGTTAGGGGGCACCCACCTTTGTGGCGCGGATTCGTCACAGTCTCCTCCGTCTAAATATTGATGAAATCTAACCCGCAAAGTTTAGTTGCATACCGACCTGTAAGGACCGCATAACTCACTGACACAGGATCATATCTGGTCCCGTAAAGTTCCTTAACACAGATTCTGAATCCAGACACATTCATATTCTGCAAAAAAATTCGAAGTTTATTATTTAAATGAATTCTACATTTCCCTCTCTGTCGAGTTATTGTCCTCTACAACATTTTTCGCAACGATATTGAAAGCGGGAAAAAATAAAAAGGGTACAAGCTGAGAGTTTCTTTTGGATGATTTTTGATAATCAAGCATCCGTTTTCAAGCCGATTCTTTTAAAGTCTACCGTAACATGCTTTTTACCTCAATCCAAGTAGAAATGCCATTATGAGCTGGTGCCAAGTTTCCACTCGCTGTTGTGCTGTGATTGGCTGATATTTGGACAGATGGCGTCGTATTGTAACTTCGTGTAAAGTGTACAAGCTGTCAGTAAGATGAAAAACAGATACTGAAGGAAATTCTTGAATAACTGTTTCCTTGAGCATCATCATTAATTACTCTAATTTTCTATAATCGCAGGGCTCGACTCAGACTTACGCTGTACACTTACCTCGCAGTAAGCGTTGTTGTCTTCATCTGTTGGTGGATTCGTATTTGGAAAGTTTACAGAGCCATGCTCAGTGAAGAGTGGCTTGTGCAACTTAGCAAATGCAAACCAGGTCTGTAAAGAACCAGTGCAAAAAACAACACTTGCTTCTAGTGAGTACCATAACGCAAATTCAATGAGTTAAAATGATTTCACACAGTAAAAGATCTTAAAATTGAATGAATAAAATTGTAATGGAATGAAACTAAGAGAATTCTAATCTAATTTGAGTACAAATGCAAAGATTCAAGCGTGTTACTGAGGAAAGCCGATACCTTGGTGAGCCTTGAGAAAATAACCCTAATATCAGAGCTTCATCTATTTTTCAACAGAGATAAAGCACATCACATACCACATAAATGTCCTGATGCTTGCCGTCAAAGTTTTGTAGCTCCCGCAAACAAGCCTTGAACGAGTCCTTGGTTACATCTTCTGTCCAGATCAACGCAGCGTCGTGTTCCTTTCCACTTCTTTGGTGATCAGATGTCACAAGAACAACTGGTGAATCCTTAAACTTGTCCTAAACACATGAAAATAAACATTTTCATCACAAATCTGACTACATTTTAGCAGTTTTTTTAAATTGAGTTTGGTCTGCATTGATCTTTACAAAGTCATCTGAATCATTAGTAATTTGCAGTGGGGTCAAATATTAAAATGATATCAAATTATAGTGAATTGCTGTCTGCATTGACTTTTTTTTACCGAACGTCTTTTTACTATAATCATCATTATTGTTATGGTTATTATAATAAAAATAAAGCTTTTTGTTATTGTCCACGATGTTCGCTCAATTAAGGATATTCTATATACAAGGCTAAAAGTTTAGGAAAAAAATTATTAAAATGTTTAAACCAAACGTTTCCGGCTGTTTGCCATCATTAGGGTTCAAAATAATGACCGTCTGTACATACATATATATCTTATGTGATTCTCGATGGGAAAAGTTTGGAGACATAAGAAATAACTTGTTTGTTCAAACTGGGGTGGAATTGTTGGATCATTAGCCCCTCGACGATCCTACGCTTGTGGAATGTTTCTGCTGAGGAGAGAACCCGCCAAGTGGAAGAATGTGATGGATTTTCTCGCAAGTTTTTTGTAGGTTCAGAGGTGTGAGCAGGATTTGAATGCTCCGAAATACGTACTGTTAAATTTCTCACAGTTTCGCCAATATAATTAACGCCACAAGGACAATCTCCATTGTAAAACAACTTTGGATCTGTGAGTATTTTTAAGGCTTTCAATTTGCCTTCTTTGCCACAGGACTACAAAGATGAAATTAAAATTAATGAACTCGTTGAGTTTTGTAACAAACGTCTTACCGAATCTCTCGTTTTTACCGCAAAAAGAAAGCTTGATAAAAACTTTCTTTCGGTCTTCGAAGAGAAAATTCGGAATGATGTTGTCATCTTGCATTGAGTCGTTTAGAAATTCGTTGATTGTATGCGAAACAAAACGCCTGGGATAACCTGCATTGACAAAAGATGTTTCAAGAGTTTGTATGTCCCTGTCAGAATCGGTAGAGATGCGTTTCGCTCTATGGAGTACGCCAGTGATGCTATTCCTTTTCCATTTAGGAGGGACCTCAGATTTCCAATATGTTGGTAGTTTTCCCGGTTTCTTAAAGACGCTGCAATTAAACTTGTTGTTCTAACTAAAGGCAGTATCGAGGAAGTGGTCGATTGAGCATTCAAATCCTGCTCAAACCTCTGAACCTGCGAAACACTTGCGGGAAAATCCATCACATTCTTCCACTTAGCGTGTTCTCTCCACAGCAGAAACATTTCACAAGCGTGGGATCGTCGAGGGGCTAATGATTCAACAATTCCGCCCCAGTTTGAACAAACAAGTTATTTCTAATGTCTTCAAACTTTTCCCATCGGGAATCACATAAGATATATATGTATGTACAGACGGTCATTATTTTCAACCCTGATGATGGAAAACAGCCATCAACGTTTGGTTTAAACATTTTAATAATTTTTTTCCTAATCTTTTAGCCTTGTATATAGAGTATCCTATTATTGTTATTATTATTATTATCATCATTGTTATCATTATAATCATTGTTATGGGCTCCAGGTCCTATCTTGAGCATTGCGTCAACGATAAAGTCGAGGAATGGGTAGAGCAAGTGACAAAATTGGCTGAGTTTGCTCTGTCGCAGCCCCAGCTGGCTTGCTACCCAGCGTTTGCTTTTGGATTAAAGCTCCGCTGGACGTACTTTATGAGAACTCTGACTGACATAGAGGATCTACTCGGACCTCTGGAGCGTGCAATTGCTGATGCCGAAATTATTATAGATCACAAATGTACACAAGCTGAACGCGAGCTGCTGGCGAAAATGGGAGGCATGGGCCTAATAAATCCGAGTCAAGTAGCAGCCGTAGAGTATGTAGCATTGCCTAATATTACTAGTCCGTTAGCCCAACAAATAGAATCACAGGTACCTGAGCCAACCGACGAGAATGAAATACGCCCTGTGTAACAGGAGATGCGCCGAATGAAAAGTAAGTATCTGAAGCAAAAACTTGATGAGGTGCAGAGCTCGATTTCTGAAAAAACTTTGAGAGCTGTTGAACTTGCCACTCAGAAGGTTTCTTCTAGTTCGCTTACTGTTTTGCCAATTAAAACAAAAGTGAGTTTCGAGACGCTGTGAAACTCAGGCAACGACTGAAAAGTTCTTGACACGCCCTCTCTCTGTATTTGCGGGGACATCTTCACTGTGGATCATGCTATAATATGCAAACGGGGCGGATTTATCATACAACGCCACAATGAAATGAGGGTTTTGGAGGCGGAACTGCTTCGCATGGTGTGCAATGGTATTGAAATCGAACCAGTTTTGCAAGACATCATAAGAGAACAGTTGAATTGGAAGCCAACACTGCCCTAATGCACGACAAGATATAGTTGCTAGGGAATTCTGGGAGAGGCAGAAAGCGGCTTTTCTTGATGTGAGAGTGTGCCATCCAAATGCAGACACCTCTAGAGATATGGATCCAGACCAGATATTCAGGGAGCATGAAAGAGAGAAGAAGCGTCAGCACGCAAGCCGTGTGTTAGAAGTAGAGCAAGCTACATTCACGCCATTAGTTTTTTGCATGACAGGTGGAATGGCGGTGGAATGTGAACGATACCATAGTAGACTTGCTAAGCTAGTTGCTACAATGAAGGGCGAAAGCTATGCGACTACCATGTCATGGATCAGGGCAAGAGTGTCCTTTGCGCTGCTGAGATCATCATTACTTTGCTTTTAAGTTAACTCTCCTAGAAACTCGCGAGCCTCGTAAAAGAAGTTTCCAGCCTAGTTTTTAGGTCAGATGTTTTTAAAACTAAGCTATTATCTTGTTTTCTTCTTATATATTTGATTGTTATGTAAATAGGTATGAATTTTATTGCTATTAATAGAGTTATTATTATTATGTGGCAGTTAAAATGTCTGGATGCCAGAACCTATATACACGAAAGCTGGGCGTCTAGGACGTGGCCAGCTAACATGTTTAGAATTTACATATGTACCCCCCCCCCCCAAAAAAAAAAAACAAAAAAACAAAAAAAAACTTATACAAAATGATAAAAAAAAGAAACTTCTAAAAAAAAAAAAAAAATTCTTAGTGGCTAGTCCCTAATGTCTTAAAAACTCAACAAAATAAGACATGGCTAAGATGAAGTCTTCAACTCATGACTTTCAAAGATCTTGCAATCTTGAGTGAACTGCTGACTACAGACTTCTGCATTCTACCTAACACTGCTGTACTCCTTTCTGATCCAACAAGCTCCCTGACGCTCTTCTTGAGGTCTTTTAAGTACCCTCCCAGGATATCAATGATTATGTTGTACTGAATGATATTAAAACTCGGGTACTGTCTCTTGAGTTCTAGACGAAGCGGGGCGAACTTCATGATCTTCTCCTCGTCTTTGTGGTCCCGATTGTCTACCCATGGGCAGCTCACCTCCAGTAGTGTTACCGTCTTGCGCACCTTGTCAACTATCCGACCGTTTATCCTGTTGGCCCTGATTTCCGTTATTATTATTATTATTATTATTATTACTATTATTGCTACTATTATTATTATTATTATTATTATCAATTAAAAAAATTATTTTTATCAGTATCATTTGTTGTTTTTATCCTCATTTAAGCCAATGAAAGGAGAATGAACCCGGATGTATCAAAGAATTATCTGTATGCAAACAACTATTTAAATAATAAATTACCTTTCGAAACGTCACATCTGCACAATTCGTTCCTGACCACCATTTTGTCATTTTGATTCTTCCCGTCATTCCCTCGGGGGGTGCTCCTTGGTACGCCATCCAATCAATGGTGGCGAAAGGGTTGAAGTTGTTTCCATTCCTCCCAGACTGCATTGCACAGACTGTAAAATTTTGATTGTTGACTTTTTCTGTCCAAAATGTGATAGCATGATGCACCGTGTGGGAGTCATTCAGGTTCATGTGATTAAGGGTGATCTGTACTTGAACTTCTTTGTTCGGATAGAAGCGGTATGGTGGGAATACCACTATTTTGCAGCTTGAGTCTGACCATTTGGGAACTCGAAAAAGCTTTACCCGACCGTGAATGATTGGAAAGCCTGTAAAGATTGGAAAAGCGAAAGTTCTAAACCAGCTGTGACCAATTTTTTCCTGTTATGCCTCATGCAAGTTTCCGGAGGTTTCAATGTATTTGAAAATCCTAATTTTTGTGTGTGTCTTGTAAATGGAAGACAAAGTTCCTTCTCTTGGTAATAAGGCCTTACCCTCACAGCTGCCAGGATGATATAAGGTATTATTGTCCAGTCCCTTGCAGAAGCTCAATTTGTACAGGCATTCATTGCCATATGTCGTTCCATTTTCCGTGCAGACAGGGTCTTGATACGAAGGGCAGTTGTCGTCACACACACACCGAGCTTCATGGGCACTGAAGGTTTTGCAGACTCCAAATGATGGGCAGAACACATTTAGACAGGGATTGAGATCTGTGAATGTGAAGCAAAATGTTAGTTACCTCAAAATTAAAGAAAGATACCAAAGCAACGACATCAAATGATTGTACTCATATATTCAACTTGAACCCAAACCTCCAATAACGACGTAGCTAACAGACAGAGGGTCGTGTTTGCTTCCTGTTCCACTCAAGTCTTTGACACAAATCCTCATGGATGTGAGGCTAACTTCCTACACAGAGACCAGAGAGCACAAGTTGAAACAACAGCAGAATAACAATCATAAAATCAGAGCGATCATTTACCTCAACCCAGGCTGATATGATGTTACTTTTGGGTGAGACAAGGCTTTTCATGCTGACTTGAGGGTTGTACAAATGATGCACAGACACAAGGACAATAGGTGAAGCATAAAAGGTTGTGTTGAACAGCACCTCCTGGAAAAATTAAAGAGAGAACAAATTTAAATGAGAGAAAATCTGTATGGTACTACGTAGCTCTGTTTTGAAAACGAACCTTTTTTTTACCTTGAAATAGCTCCTCAAACTTCACAGTAAACGAGACTAGATTACACTCACTTGACAAAAACCATAATTGTCTTCAGCCGTTGGCGGGTTATCGTTCGGAAAATCTGCCTCTCCTGACAGCGTAAAATTAAATTCAGAGCCATTGCCAACAAATGCAAACCAGTCCTGCAATAAATGAATGCCAAGCATGCGTTGCCGTCAGACAAAGTATAAGGTTCTCAGAGTGAAAAAAAAGTAATAGAAAAAAAAGAACCCAGCTAAGTCGCCTTACCCGCTCACCCATAAAAACCACAGGATCATATCTCTTACCACAGTGGTGTCTTGATGTTTCCCATCGAAGGGCAGGAACTCCCGGATGCACACCTCAAAAGTTCTGGAATTTACATTTTCCAGCCAAACATACATAGCGTCATTTGGCTTTGTGTCACGTGTGTACCTAGCTGACACAAACACAGATGGTCTTCCAGGAAAACTCTGCAATGTTTTTGGATAATATATGAATTTATGTCTATGGAGTAAATTCACCTCAGTTCAAATAAAAATCATGCAGCTCGACCACCCAAGGTAAAGGTGTATATTGGATATCTTGTCTTTCATTGGTTGAGAGCGAAAAACTTGAAATCTTTCCTAATTCCTCTCTTTCTTTACCTTGCAGGGTTTAGACTTTTAACCCACCACCGAGATGTCCGTGAATACTGAGTGGCCTGTCTGAATGAACATGGAAATCTGTCCCACATGAGGTAGGCGGGCTTCGCTTTGCAAGTTGGTTTCTAGTCTTGCTTACTGGGGTGGAACATGCTAAGAGGGCCTTGACCTGAAAGTTTTGTTTTGTTATTTCGTTATTTCTTCTAACCTCCGAGAAGGTAACTTTGTCGCACTTAGTTTCTGTTGTCCATATTCCATTAAAAGAAACACTACCACGCGTCATTTTTGGATGATCTTGGAAAGCAAACCAGTTAACGACTCCTGTACCATTGGATCCAATGCCTGACTCACGAGCACACACTTCAACGTCACGCGTAGTAACCGACTCAACCCACGTAGCTGACGGTGAATGGACGCGTGAAAACGTCTCACCATGACTGACCGTCACCTGAACATTAACCTGTAATTTCGAATCCAGGACGTACAAGTGATTATCAGAAAAATAATGAGATTAATCTGTACACGCATTTTAAGCGAAATAACTTAACATTATAAAATAACCGACGGATCTTGCTGTTCCATTACTCTTTCCTTCCCCTGAATTGTTTTTTATCTCTTCACATAGCTGCCTTGTTTGATGCTTAGAAGGCAAGTTGAATTTTATTTCTTAAGTGCTAATCTCTGGAACTTGTCAGAGATGTTTCCCCTTTTCAGTTTCCAAGGCTTCAAAGGTGTCTCCTTTGTCTTTTGTTCCCAGTTCCTAATCTCTGGGGTCTCAATTAACAGTGACAAATAAAGAGCGTTGATTACAACGGAATATCTTAAGTCAAGACTAGATCTATTGGGATACTCTTTAGGATATCCATGGAGATGTGATCACAGTTGGCGCTGTGGCAGCCGAACAAGAAGGGGAGCTGAAGAACATAGATAAAACAAGAAGCGTATTTTATTAGGAGGAGAAGTGGTGTGGAATAGATTCAATTGACAAAGACGCGGGATCAATAAAATCGACTCGATCTAGAAATTGATCAAAAATGGAATCGATCAAATGGCAAGAAAAAAATGTTCCCTGAGTTTTGCACTACTGAAGACCTTCTATTACCTCCGGTCAATGTTGGATGGTGCCTCGAAATGCTTCGGATCATAAACCACTACTTACCGTTCCCGATCCACTGAATGTTTTGGGGAATACAACTGTTGTGCAACGAGGCAGTCGACAGTGTTGAGAAGGTGAACAGGCACTGCTACAGCTCCAAACTTGCAGAGTCTGAGAAATGTTCAGCCTGCCAGTTTGGAGGAAGATACCTACAGGTAAGGAGATGAATATTTATCAAAAGAATCAGTTAGCGCACGGCAGAGATAAAGGGGAGGTGTTTTCCTCGTTTTGGAAATTTTAATTTCACCTAGTAGTTCAAATGGAACAAATAACGTGGAACACAGGAACTGATGTGACGAACATGTATATGTGCGCCTCCTGCACAGGACTGTTTAAACGTAGAGCAATTTTCAATTAAATGAGGTAGTTAATTGAGGACAGTTCTGCTTTTACTTAACTTCACTCTTGCGTCACCTTGTCAAATGAGCAGATGCAAAACTAAAATTATTCTCGTTTTGGTCGGTCTCATTTTTCCATGCAGCTTTTCAAGCAGTCACTGTTTTTAGTTTGAGCGGTTACATGTATCACTTCGCTCCGACGAAGGGCTAACGCTCGAAACGTCAGCTTTTGTAATCACTACGGTGGCTAATTTACCATTTCAACTTTGTTGATATATCCAAATTATTTCGTTACTCCCACCGACGCAGCCCCAAACAGTTTCTTTCGAAACTCTCAGCATTTACATGTATCACTGGCTAATGATGATGTCAATCTTAGTTCTGCCTGACCAACGTTATCAATTCGCTTTTGGTTTTCCGGCATCTCGAAAACTATTCTATTTTAGTCTTCTTGTATCGTACTCGCGTGACTAGGTCCCTCAATGTGAAGATAAATGGCTTATCCAGCAGATAACGTCGGTGAATTCCTTTTGTGAATGACAACCAGATTTCGCAGTCAGATTTGTTAATTGTTTCAGCGTAACATTTTGACCTTATCAGGTGAGCTTACAAGTTGATATTCTTCGTGCAGCACTGTTGTGGAGTTTATCTGTTTACTTTAAAATATACACCATATTTTTTTCCATATACACTGGGGGAGGTTGCTTTTTTTTTTTCATGAATACTGATCAGGGTAGGGTATGTAAGGTATTTCAGCTTTAAAGTCTCGCGTAACCGTGACCATCCAGAAAAAAAAAAACTGTGACATTAGCTTATAATAGAACTTTTATAACGTAGGTATCCATGCCGAGCCTGGGGGGGAAAGTAACATTTTCTTAAGGAAGATACGACTGAGCAGCTTTCATTTACCGAATGAAGCGTGTATTTTGGTGTTACGTAAGATAAAATAAATTAAGATTCAAGGAAATGTCAATGCAATGACCACTCTGAGCAGAAAGTAAAGGGTATGCGCCTTTCAAGGCAGCACGAGGTTTCATCTGCTTCCGTAATTTTTGAATTTTATTGCCTTAAATGTTATATCTGCTGCCGCAAAATGGTCCAGGTTCGCCCCTCTTTTGGTTTTCTTCGATTTCATAGTGGGAAATGGCCATCTTATCGCGGTACCAGAGCTGGACGACAAGTGAAGGAGCGAGAAGTTTATCGTCACCGCCATATTGCAGTTATTTCACCAAGGTCAGCCAACCATGGCCCCTACCGTTTGAAGTCCAGTCACAAATACTGTAATAACGCCAACCTTCTCGCTATTCCACCTACACCATCTAAAGCCGAACCTGCAAAGTCATCAAAGCTATTCATGCCGTCGTTCTTTCTCTCCAACGTCATGTCACTGGCGCCGAAAATAGATGAAGTCCGTGAAATCGTCCATTATGCAGATTTCGACCTCGTATGCATAACAGAGACTTGGCTCAAAGACCACATTGACAATAATATTGTCGCTATTTCTGGCTATAACGTGATCCGCCGAGATCGAACTGAAGCAGTGCATGGGGGAGTGTGTCTGTACATTAAAGAGTCTATCCAATTCAAGATCATTGAGGACATTATGGATAGGAAGTTTGAAGTTGTTTGGACTCAAATACGGCCTTCGCGTCTCCCAAGGGGCATTACCAGCATTATTGTTGGAGTTGTTTATCATTCTCCGAGCGCCGCGGATCCGCCTATGCTGGATTATTTGTATAACTGTTTATCTTTGGTTGAGGCTCGCTTTCCTGGCTGCGGGATAATTTTACTTGGTGACTTCAATAAAACTCTGTTAAAGAAATCTTCGCGCCTTAGTAACGGTTTTAATTTGAAGCAAATCGTTACCTTTCCAACTCGCGGCAGAAATACCTTAGATCCGGTGTTAACAAATGTGAAGGAGTTCTATGCCCCTCCGATCCAGCGCCCTGCTCTCGGTTTGTCCGATCATTTTTCTGTAGAAGTTCAGCCGCTCGTGCGTTCCCAACAACTAAGAACTAAACTTATCGTGAAATCGAGGGACTTACGGCCTACAACGCGTATGGCTATGCGCACGTATCTTGGAAATGTGGACGTTAAGACACTTATCGATAGTAAAGATTCTTGCAAGGGCAAAGTGGAAATGCTGGAGACCATAGTTAAGACCGGAATGGACATTCTCCTCCCCCTGAAGTCTAAGTCGGTACAAACCAACGAGCCGCCCTGGGTCAATCAACAATTGAAGGGTCTCATTCACAGCCGCCAAAAGGCCCTCGCTCAAGGCGACCAGGAGCAGTACCGCACCCTACGAAACCGCGTTAATCGTGAGAGGAAAGCATGCCGTATAAAGTTCTATAACTCCAAGGTTGAACATCTGAAGGACTGTAAACCCGCAGTTTGGTGGCGTGAGGTAAAGAAGCTCAGTGGCATGTCAGACGCAGCTTCTAGAGGCGTTAATCCAGCTACCCTCTACCAACATATTGATTGTGGTCAGAGAGGTTCACCTCCAAGCACGATAGACATTGCTAACACCATCAACCAGGCGTTCTTGGCTCCTATGCGCGTCTTCACCCCCCTTTCACCTAACACCTCAACCAACTCTGACCAGGAGAGTGCTTTCCAGGTATCAGAATTCTCTGTTTTAAAGAAGCTATCCGCCTTAAATCCAACTAAGGCAACCGGTCCGGACGGAATCCCCGGTTGGCTTCTTAAAGAGAATGCAGATTTACTAGCACTACCTGTGACTGATATCCTTAACTGTTCGTTTAAGGAAGCACGGTTGCCTCAGTCTTGGAAGGACGCTAACATCACTCCAGTACCAAAGCAGAATCCAATACACGATGTAAACAAACATCTACGTCCAATATCCCTAACTCCCGTGCTTTCTAAGGTTGCTGAAGATTTCGTCGTGGAGAGTTTCCTCAAGCCTGTTGTGTTGGCGAAAGTGGATGTACGGCAGTTTGGGACTGTGCCAGGTTCCAGTACGACACAAGCACTAATAAGCATGGTCCACTCATGGCTTAGTGCTACGGATGGGAACGGTGCAACTGTCAGAACCATCCTCTTTGACTTCCGCAAGGCGTTTGACCTCATTGACCATCAGATCCTAGTTCAGAAGCTCATTTCATACGATCTTCCAAGCGGAATAATTGACTGGATAGTGGACTTTCTGTCCTGTCGCCGACAGCGTGTTAAACTTAGTCAGGACTGTTACTCGGAGTGGGGGGCCATCCCATCAGGGGTCCCACAGGGCACAAAACTTGGCCCCTGGTTATTTACTATTATGATAAACGACCTCATCATCCCGGGTACAGACATGTGGAAATATGTCGATGACTCCACTATTTCCGAAACAGTCATGAAGTCTGAGGTCAGCAAAGTCCAACAAGCGGTTGACGAACTCGCGACGCAAGCTTCTGCTGACAAGTTCCAATTAAATGAAACCAAGTGCAAGGAACTGCGCATAACATTCAGTCACTCTAGAAAGAACTTTGATCCAATTAAGGTTAATGATCAGGACTTAGAGTGTGTAGAGCAAGCAAAGATCTTAGGTTTGCAGATATCTTGCGATCTCACGTGGAATAATCACGTATCCGAAGTTGTAAAGAAAGTAAACAAGCGCCTGTATTTTTTGCGTCAGCTTAAGCGTGCACAGGTCAAGTCGGAGGAACTTTTGCTCTTCTATTTGACTTGTATTAGGCCTGTCACTGAATATGCATGCCCTGTTTATCATCATAGCCTCCCGCAATACCTTTCAGTAGATCTTGAGAGATGTCAAAGGCGAGCTTTACGTATTATCTATCCAGATTGTTCGTACAATGAGGCGCTTCTTTTGACTGGTCTAGTTCCCTTACACAACCGCCGCGAGTTCTTATGTGATAAGCTTTTTAATTCCATCCTGTCTAATCCCTCGCACAAGCTCTATAGCTTACTACCTCCCAAGAATGAGTGCGAAGTCAATTTAAGGAGTCAGCACTCTTTTACTACACGGCGCCTCCACACCATTCGTACTCGAAATAGTTTTATCCATCACTATGTCCATAAAGCAATGATGTAATATTGTTTTTCTCTTAATTATATATTTTTGTCTTTTTAATTAGTTCTTCTTAGCCATGTATTTTTTGTAGTATATATTTTATTGTAAATCAAACGTAATTCAGCCAGTGGCTGCAAGGTTTTTGATAATAAACTATCTATCGATCTATCGATCTATCGATCTATCGGTCAGACATGACATTCCTTACGACTTGACAGGTCAGAACGTTCAAATTGCTCATGACTGATGTGCACTTATGGGGCCTACTTATGATCTTGCTGCGAACTAATACTTGCCACGTGGCATTAATTTATTTTTGTTTAAGCTTGAGGCAGAGGGCAAGAAACATCTATTAACATCGCTGGACGGTACATAACTGCATAATTTACAAAATGAAGTAATCAAAGTATTTTTTATGTCGAGACCTACATTTCTATGAAAACAGTTTTTAGACGAGGAAGTGGTATAACATGACCAATGCTACTTTAAAAGAAGGTAAGTGGTGGTTATCTAGCTTTTTAATTCTTTATTGTAACTCTCAAGGGCTTTTAATTAAGTCGAAACATTTATTACACAAGGAAAGATATTTCAAAATGGATGATGAGACATTTC